>NW_026777264.1:0-166415 GCF_030936135.1 Gavia stellata | reverse complement strand
TCTTTAGACTAGGAGTAATCGGTGGACGTTCGCAATTTCAGTGTTGAGCTCTGACGTGAATTAGCGAGGGGAAGCGATGATACGTCTGGACCTTTGAGTGTCTAAAGAAGTTCAGAGCCCAAGTGTTTGTGGTTCGTTTGAGAGGTTACCAGTGGGAGATGAGGACCAGCAAGAGCTTTCAGGGCTGGCACCTTTAGACTAGGAGCAATCGCTGGACGTTAGCAATTGCGGAGTGGAGCTCTGGCCAGATTGAGCAGGCGAGCGGGTGTATGTTGCAACCTTTAGTAGTCTAAAGAAGTTCAGAGCCCAAGTGTTTGTGGTTCGTTTGAGAGGTTACCAGTGGGAGATGAGGACCAGCAAGAGCTTTCAGGGCTGGCACCTTTAGACTAGGAGCAATTGCTGGACGTTCGCAATTTCAGATTTGAGCTCTGACGTGAAGTAGCGAGGGGAAGCCATGATACGTCTGGACCTTTGAGTGTCTAAACAAGTTCAGAGCCCAAGTGTTTGTGGTTCGTTTGAGAGGTTACCAGTGGGAGATGAGGACCAGCAAGAGCTTTCAGGGCTGGCACCTTTACTCTCGGAGTAATCGGTGGACGTTCGCAATTTCAGTGTTGAGCTCTGACTTGAATTAGCGAAGGGAAGCGATGATACATCTGGACCTTTGAGTGTCTAAAGAAGTTCAGAGCCCAAGTGTTTGTGGTTCGTTTGAGAGGTTACCAGTGGGAGATGAGGACCAGCAAGAGCTTTCAGGGCTGGCACCTTTAGACTAGGAGTAATCGGTGGACGTTCGCAATTTCAGTGTTGAGCTCTGACGTGAATTAGCGAGGGGAAGCGATGATACGTCTGGACCTTTGAGTGTCTAAAGAAGTTCAGAGCCCAAGTGTTTGTGGTTCGTTTGAGAGGTTACCAGTGGGAGATGAGGAGCAGCAAGAGCTTTCAGGGCTGGCACCTTTAGACTAGGAGCAATCGCTGGACGTTCGCAATTTCAGATTTGAGCTCTGACGTGAATTAGCGAGGGGAAGCGATGATACGTCTGGACCTTTGAGTGTCTAAACAAGTTCAGAGCCCAAGTGTTTGTGGTTCGTTTGAGAGGTTACCAGTGGGAGATGAGGACCAGCAAGAGCTTTCAGGGCTGGCACCTTTAGACTAGGAGCAATCGCTGGACGTTCACAATATCGGTATGGAGCTCTGGCCAGATTGAGCAGGAGAGCGAGTGTATGTTGGAACCTTTAGTAGTCTAATCAAGTTCAGAGCTCAAGTGTTTGTGGTTCGTTTGAGAGGTTACCAGTGGGAGATGAGGACCATCAAGAGCTTTCAGGGCTGGCACCTTTAGACTAGGAGCAATCGCTGGACGTTCACAATTTCGGTGTTGAGCTCTGACGTGAATTAGCGAGGGGAAGCGATGATACGTCTGGACCTTTGAGTGTCTAAACAAGTTCAGAGCCCAAGTGTTTGTGGTTCGTTTGAGAGGTTACCAGTGGGAGATGAGGAGCAGCAAGAGCTTTCAGGGCTGGCACCTTTAGACTAGGAGCAATCGCTGGACGTTCGCAATTTCAGATTTGAGCTCTGACGTCAATTAGCGAGGGGAAGCGATGATACGTCTGGACCTTTGAGTGTCTAAAGAAGTTCAGAGCCCAAGTGTTTGTGGTTCGTTTGAGAGGTTACCAGTGGGAGATGAGGAGCAGCAAGAGCTTTGAGGGCTGGCACCTTTAGACTAGGAGCAATCGCTGGACGTTCGCAATTTCGGTGTGGAGCTCTGGCCAGATTGAGCAGGAGAGCGAGTGTATGTTGGAACTTTTAGTAGTCTAAACAAGTTCAGAGGCCAAGTGTTTGTGGCTCGTTTGAGAGGTTACCAGTGGGATATGAGGACCAGCAGGAGCTTTCAGGGCTGGCACCTTTAGACTAGGAGCAATCGCTGGACGTTCGCAATTTCAGATTTGAGCTCTGACGTGAATTAGCGAGGGGAAGCGATGATACGTCTGGACCTTTGAGTGTCTAAACAAGTTCAGAGCCCAAGTGTTTGTGGTTCGTTTGAGAGGTTACCAGTGGGAGATGAGGACCAGCAAGAGCTTTGAGGTCTGGCACCTTTAGACTAGGAGCAATCGCTGGACGTTCGCAATTTCGGTGTGGAGCTCTGGCCAGATTGAGCAGGAGAGCGAGTGTATGTTGGAACCTTTAGTAGTCTAAACAAGTTCAGAGCCCAAGTGTTTGTGGTTCGTTTGAGAGGTTACCAGTGGGAGCTGAGGACCAGCAAGAGCTTTGAGGGCTGGCACCTTTAGACTAGGAGCAATCGCTGGACGTTTCGAATTTCACGGTTTCGCTCTGATGTGAATTAGCGAGGGGAAGCGATGATACGTCTGGACCTTTGAGTGTCTAAAGAAGTCCAGAGCCCAAGTGTTTGTGGTTCGTTTTAGAGGTTACCAGTGGGAGATGAGGACCAGAAGGAGCTTTCAGGGCTGGCACCTTTAGTCTCGGAGCAATCGGTGGACGTTCTCAATTTCAGTGTTGAGCTCTGACTTGAATTAGCGAGGGGAAGCGATGATACGTCTGGACCTTTGAGTGTCTAAAGAAGTTCAGAGCCCAAGTGTTTGTGGTTCGTTTGAGAGGTTACCAGTGGGAGATGAGGAGCAGCAAGAGCTTTCAGGGCTGGCACCTTTAGTCTAGGAGCAATCGCTGGACGTTCTCAATTTCAGTGCTGAGCTCTGACGTGAATTAGCGAGGGGAAGCGATGATACGTCTGGACCTTTGAGTGTCTAAGCAAGTTCAGAGCCCAAGTGTTTGTGGTTCGTTTGAGAGGTTACCAGTGGGAGATGAGGAGCAGCAAGAGCTTTCAGGGCTGGCAGCTTTAGACTAGGAACAATTTCTGGACGTACGCAATTTCAGATTTGAGCTCTGACGTGAATTAGAGAGGCAAAGCGATGATACGTCTGGACCTTAGAGTGTCTAAAGAAGTTCAGAGCCCAAGTGTTTGTGGTTCGTTTGAGAGGTTACCAGTGGGAGATGAGGAGCAGCAAGAGCTTTCAGGGCTGGCACCTTTAGACTAGGAGCAATCGCTGGACGTTCACAATTTCGGTGTTGAGCTCTGACTTGAATTAGCGAGGGGAAGCGATGATACATCTGGACCTTTGAGTGTCTAAAGAAGTTCAGAGCCCAAGTGTTTGTGGTTCGTTTGAGAGGTTACCAGTGGGATATGAGGACCAGCAAGAGCTTTCAGGGCTGGCACCTTTAGACTAGGAGCAATCGCTGGACGTTCACAATATGGTTATGGAGCTCTGGCCAGATTGAGCAGGAGAGCGAGTGTATGTTGGAACCTTTAGTACTCTAATCAAGTTCAGAGCCCAAGTGTTTGTGGTTCGTTTGAGAGGTTACCAGTGGGAGATGAGGACCAGCAAGAGCTTTCAGGGCTGGCACCTTTAGACTAGGAGCAATCGCTGGACGTTCACAATTTCGGTGTTGAGCTCTGACGTGAATTAGCGAGGGGAAGCGATGATACGTCTGGACCTTTGAGTGTCTAAAGAAGTTCAGAGCCCAAGTGTTTGTGGTTCGTTTGAGAGGTTACCAGTGGGAGATGAGGACCAGCAAGAGCTTTCAGGGCTGGCACCTTTAGACTAGGAGCAATCGCTGGACGTTCGCAATTGCGGAGTGGAGCTCTGGCCAGATTGAGCAGGAGAGCAGGTGTATGTTGCAACCTTTAGTAGTCTAAAGAAGTTCAGAGCCCAAGTGTTTGTGGCTCGTTTGAGAGGTTACCAGTGGGAGATGAGGACCAGCAAGAGCTTTCAGGGCTGGCACCTTTAGACTAGGAGCAATCGCTGGACATTCGCAATTTCAGATTTGAGCTCTGACGTGAATTAGCGAGGGGAAGCGATGATATGTCTGAACTTTGAGTGTCTAAACAAGTTCAGAGCCCAAGTGTTTGTGGCTCGTTTGAGAGGTTACCAGTGGGAGATGAGGACCAGCAAGAGCTTTCAGGGCTGGCACCTTTAGACTACGAGCAATCGCTGGACGTTCGCAATTTCGGTGTGCAGCTCTGGCTAGATTGAGCAGGAGAGCGAGTGTATGTTGGAAACTTTAGTAGTCTAAACAATTTCAGAGCCCAAGTGTTTGTGGTTCGTTTGAGAGGTTACCAGTGGGAGATGAGGACCAGCAAGAGCTTTCAGGGCTGGCACCTTTAGACTAGGAGCAATCGCTGGACGTTCGCTATTTCAGGGTTGCGCTCTAACGTGAATTAGCGAGGGGAAGCGATGATACGTCTGGACCTTTGAGTGTCTAAAGAAGTTCAGAGCCCAAGTGGTTGTGGTTCGTTTGAGAGGTTACCAGTGGGAGATGAGGACCAGCAAGAGCTTTGAGGGCTGGCACCTTTAGACTAGGAGCAATCGCTGGACGTTCGCAATTTCGGTATGGAGCTCCGGCCAGATTGAGCAGGAGAGCGAGTGTATGTTGGAACCTTAAGTAGTCTAATCAAGTTCAGAGCCCAAGTGTTTGTGGTTCGTTTGAGAGGTTACCAGTGGGAGATGAGGACCAGCAAGAGCTTTGAGGGCTGGCACCTTTAGACTAGGAGCAATCGCTGGACGTTCGCAATTTCAGATTTGAGCTCTGACGTGAATTAGCGAGGGGAAGCGATGATATGTCTGGACCTTTGAGTGTCTAAAGAAGTTCAGAGCCCAAGTGTTTGTGGTTCGTTTGAGAGGTTACCAGTGGGAGATGAGGAGCAGCAAGAGCTTTCAGGGCTGGCACCTTTAGACTAGGAGCAATCGCTGGACGTTAGCAATTGCGGAGTGGAGCTCTGGCCAGATTGAGCAGGAGAGCGGGTGTATGTTGCAACATTTAGTAGTCTAAAGAAGTTCAGAGCCCAAGTGTTTGTGGTTCGTTTGAGAGGTTACCAGTGGGAGATGAGGACCAGCAAGAGCTTTCAGGGCTGGCACCTTTAGACTAGGAGCAATTGCTGGACGTTCGCAATTTCAGATTTGAGCTCTGACGTGAATTAGCGAGGGGAAGCGATGATACGTCTGGACCTTTGAGTGTCTAAACAAGTTCAGAGCCCAAGTGTTTGTGGTTCGTTTGAGAGGTTACCAGTGGGAGATGAGGACCAGCAAGAGCTTTCAGGGCTGGCACCTTTAGACTAGGAGCAATCGCTGGACGTTCACAATATCGGTATGGAGCTCTGGCCAGATTGAGCAGGAGAGCGAGTGTATGTTGGAACCTTTAGTAGTCTAATCAAGTTCAGAGCTCAAGTGTTTGTGGTTCGTTTGAGAGGTTACCAGTGGGAGATGAGGACCATCAAGAGCTTTCAGGGCTGGCACCTTTAGACTAGGAGCAATCGCTGGACGTTCACAATTTCGGTGTTGAGCTCTGACGTGAATTAGCGAGGGGAAGCGATGATACGTCTGGACCTTTGAGTTTCTAAAAAAGTTCAGAGCCCAAGTGTTTGTGGTTCGTTTGAGAGGTTACCAGTGGGAGATGAGGACCATCAAGAGCTTTCAGGGCTGGCACCTTTAGACTAGGAGCAATCGCTGGACGTTCACAATTTCGGTGTTGAGCTCTGACGTGAATTAGCGAGGGGAAGCGATGATACGTCTGGACCTTTGAGTGTCTAAAGAAGTTCAGAGCCCAAGTGTTTGTGGTTCGTTTGAGAGGTTACCAGTGGGAGATGAGGACCAGCAAGAGCTTTGAGTGCTGGCACCTTTAGACTAGGAGCAATCGCTGGACGTTCGCAATTTCGGTGTGGAGCTCTGGCCAGATTGAGCAGGAGAGCGAGTGTATGTTGGAACTTTTAGTAGTCTAAACAAGTTCAGAGGCCAAGTGTTTGTGGCTCGTTTGAGAGGTTACCAGTGGGATATGAGGACCAGCAAGAGCTTTCAGGGCTGGCACCTTTAGACTAGGAGCAATCGCTGGACGTTCGCAATTTCAGTGTTGAGCTCTGACGTGAATTAGCGAGGGGAAGCGATGATACGTCTGGACCTTTGAGTGTCTAAACAAGTTCACAGCCCAAGTGTTTGTGGTTCGTTTGAGAGGTTACCAGTGGGAGATGAGGACCAGCAAGAGCTTTCAGGGCTGGCACCTTTAGACTAGGAGCAATCGCTGGACGTTCGCAATTTCGGTGTGGAGCTCTGGCCAGATTGAGCAGGAGAGCGAGTGTATGTTGGAACCTTTAGTAGTCTAAACAATTTCAGAGCCCAAGTGTTTGTGGTTCGTTTGAGAGGTTACCAGTGGGAGATGAGGACCAGCAAGAGCTTTCAGGGCTGGCACCTTTAGACTAGGAGCAATCGCTGGACGTTCGCAATTTCACGGTTTCGCTCTGATGTGAATTAGCGAGGGGAAGCGATGATACGTCTGGACCTTTGAGTGTCTAAAGAAGTCCAGAGCCCAAGTGTTTGTGGTTCGTTTTAGAGGTTACCAGTGGGAGATGAGGACCAGAAGGAGCTTTCAGGGCTGGCACCTTTAGTCTCGGAGCAATCGGTGGACGTTCTCAATTTCAGTGTTGAGCTCTGACTTGAATTAGCGAGGGGAAGCGATGATACGTCTGGACCTTTGAGTGTCTAAAGAAGTTCAGAGCCCAAGTGTTTGTGGTTCGTTTGAGAGGTTACCAGTGGGAGATGAGGAGCAGCAAGAGCTTTCAGGGCTGGCACCTTTAGTCTAGGAGCAATCGCTGGACGTTCTCAATTTCAGTGTTGAGCTCTGACGTGAATTAGCGAGGGGAAGCGATGATACGTCTGGACCTTTGAGTGTCTAAGCAAGTTCAGAGCCCAAGTGTTTGTGGTTCGTTTGAGAGGTTACCAGTGGGAGATGAGGAGCAGCAAGAGCTTTCAGGGCTGGCAGCTTTAGACTAGGAACAATTTCTGGACGTACGCAATTTCAGATTTGAGCTCTGACGTGAATTAGAGAGGCAAAGCGATGATACGTCTGGACCTTAGAGTGTCTAAAGAAGTTCAGAGCCCAAGTGTTTGTGGTTCGTTTGAGAGGTTACCAGTGGGAGATGAGGAGCAGCAAGAGCTTTCAGGGCTGGCACCTTTAGACTAGGAGCAATTGCTGGACGTTCGCAACTTCAGATTTGAGCTCTGACGTGAATTAGCGAGGGGAAGCGATGATACGTCTGGACCTTTGAGTGTCTAAAGAAGTTCAGAGCCCAAGTGTTTGTGGTTCGTTTGAGAGGTTACCAGTGGGAGATGAGGACCAGCAAGAGCTTTCAGGGCTGGCACCTTTAGACTAGGAGCAATCGCTGGACGTTCACAATTTCGGTGTTGAGCTCTGACTTGAATTAGCGAGGGGAAGCGATGATACATCTGGACCTTTGAGTGTCTAAAGAAGTTCAGAGCCCAAGTGGTTGTGGTTCGTTTGAGAGGTTACCAGTGGGATATGAGGACCAGCAAGAGCTTTCAGGGCTGGCACCTTTAGACTAGGAGCAATCGCTGGACGTTCACAATATGGTTATGGAGCTCTGGCCAGATTGAGCAGGAGAGCGAGTGTATGTTGGAACCTTTAGTAGTCTAATCAAGTTCAGAGCCCAAGTGTTTGTGGTTCGTTTGAGAGGTTACCAGTGAGAGATGAGGACCAGCAAGAGCTTTCAGGGCTGGCACCTTTAGACTAGGAGCAATCGCTGGACGTTCACAATTTCGGTGTTGAGCTCTGACGTGAATTAGCGAGGGGAAGCGATGATACGTCTGGACCTTTGAGTGTCTAAACAAGTTCAGAGCCCAAGTGTTTGTGGTTCGTTTGAGAGGTTACCAGTGGGAGATGAGGACCAGCAAGAGCTTTCAGGGCTGGCACCTTTAGACTACGAGCAATCGCTGGACGTTCGCAATTGCGGTGTGGAGCTCTGGCCAGATTGAGCAGGAGAGCAGGTGTATGTTGCAACCTTTACTAGTCTAAAGAAGTT
This sequence comes from Gavia stellata, assembly GCF_030936135.1. Lineage (NCBI taxonomy): Eukaryota > Metazoa > Chordata > Aves > Gaviiformes > Gaviidae > Gavia > Gavia stellata. Next base: position 158,542 of record NW_026777264.1, on the reverse strand, counting down.
CAGAGCCCAAGTGTTTGTGGCTAGTTTGAGAGGTTACCAGTGGGAGATGAGGACCAGCAAGAGCTTTCAGGGCTGGCACCTTTAGACTAGGAGCAATCGCTGGACATTCGCAATTTCAGATTTGAGCTCTGACGTGAATTAGCGAGGGGAAGCGATGATATGTCTGAACTTTGAGTGTCTAAACAAGTTCAGAGCCCAAGTGTTTGTGGCTCGTTTGAGAGGTTACCAGTGGGAGATGAGGACCAGCAAGAGCTTTCAGGGCTGGCACCTTTAGACTACGAGCAATCGCTGGACGTTCGCAATTTCGGTGTGCAGCTCTGGCTAGATTGAGCAGGAGAGCGAGTGTATGTTGGAAACTTTAGTAGTCTAAACAATTTCAGAGCCCAAGTGTTTGTGGTTCGTTTGAGAGGTTACCAGTGGGAGATGAGGACCAGCAAGAGCTTTCAGGGCTGGCACCTTTAGACTAGGAGCAATCGCTGGACGTTCGCAATTTCGGTATGGAGCTCTGGCCAGATTGAGCAGGAGAGCGAGTGTATGTTGGAACCTTTAGTAGTCTAATCAAGTTCAGAGCCCAAGTGTTTGTGGTTCGTTTGAGAGGTTACCAGTGGGAGATGAGGACCAGCAAGAGCTTTGAGGGCTGGCACCTTTAGACTAGGAGCAATCGCTGAACGTTCGCAATTTCAGATTTGAGCTCTGACGTGAATTAGCGAGGGGAAGCGATGATATGTCTGGACCTTTGAGTGTCTAAAGAAGTTCAGAGCCCAAGTGTTTGTGGTTCGTTTGAGAGGTTACCAGTGGGAGATGAGGACCAGCAAGAGCTTTGAGGGCTGGCACCTTTAGACTAGGAGCAATCGCTGGACGTTCACAATATCGGTATGGAGCTCTGGCCAGATTGAGCAGGAGAGCGAGTGTATGTTGGAACCTTAAGTAGTCTAATCAAGTTCAGAGCCCAAGTGTTTGTGGTTCGTTTGAGAGGTTACCAGTGGGAGATGAGGAGCAGCAAGAGCTTTCAGGGCTGGCACCTTTAGACTAGGAGTAATCGGTGGACGTTCGCAATTTCAGTGTTGAGCTCTGACGTGAATTAGCGAGGGGAAGCGATGATACGTCTGGACCTTTGAGTGTCTAAAGAAGTTCAGAGCCCAAGTGTTTGTGGTTCGTTTGAGAGGTTACCAGTGGGAGATGAGGAGCAGCAAGAGCTTTCAGGGCTGGCACCTTTAGACTAGGAGCAATCGCTGGACGTTAGCAATTGCGGAGTGGAGCTCTGGCCAGATTGAGCAGGCGAGCGGGTGTATGTTGCAACCTTTAGTAGTCTAAAGAAGTTCAGAGCCCAAGTGTTTGTGGTTCGTTTGAGAGGTTACCAGTGGGAGATGAGGACCAGCAAGAGCTTTCAGGGCTGGCACCTTTAGACTAGGAGCAATTGCTGGACGTTCGCAATTTCAGATTTGAGCTCTGACGTGAATTAGCGAGGGGAAGCCATGATACGTCTGGACCTTTGAGTGTCTAAACAAGTTCAGAGCCCAAGTGTTTGTGGTTCGTTTGAGAGGTTACCAGTGGGAGATGAGGACCAGCAAGAGCTTTCAGGGCTGGCACCTTTACTCTCGGAGTAATCGGTGGACGTTCGCAATTTCAGTGTTGAGCTCTGACTTGAATTAGCGAAGGGAAGCGATGATACATCTGGACCTTTGAGTGTCTAAAGAAGTTCAGAGCCCAAGTGTTTGTGGTTCGTTTGAGAGGTTACCAGTGGGAGATGAGGACCAGCAAGAGCTTTCAGGGCTGGCACCTTTAGACTAGGAGTAATCGGTGGACGTTCGCAATTTCAGTGTTGAGCTCTGACGTGAATTAGCGAGGGGAAGCGATGATACGTCTGGACCTTTGAGTGTCTAAAGAAGTTCAGAGCCCAAGTGTTTGTGGTTCGTTTGAGAGGTTACCAGTGGGAGATGAGGAGCAGCAAGAGCTTTCAGGGCTGGCACCTTTAGACTAGGAGCAATCGCTGGACGTTCGCAATTTCAGATTTGAGCTCTGACGTGAATTAGCGAGGGGAAGCGATGATACGTCTGGACCTTTGAGTGTCTAAACAAGTTCAGAGCCCAAGTGTTTGTGGTTCGTTTGAGAGGTTACCAGTGGGAGATGAGGACCAGCAAGAGCTTTCAGGGCTGGCACCTTTAGACTAGGAGCAATCGCTGGACGTTCACAATATCGGTATGGAGCTCTGGCCAGATTGAGCAGGAGAGCGAGTGTATGTTGGAACCTTTAGTAGTCTAATCAAGTTCAGAGCTCAAGTGTTTGTGGTTCGTTTGAGAGGTTACCAGTGGGAGATGAGGACCATCAAGAGCTTTCAGGGCTGGCACCTTTAGACTAGGAGCAATCGCTGGACGTTCACAATTTCGGTGTTGAGCTCTGACGTGAATTAGCGAGGGGAAGCGATGATACGTCTGGACCTTTGAGTGTCTAAACAAGTTCAGAGCCCAAGTGTTTGTGGTTCGTTTGAGAGGTTACCAGTGGGAGATGAGGAGCAGCAAGAGCTTTCAGGGCTGGCACCTTTAGACTAGGAGCAATCGCTGGACGTTCGCAATTTCAGATTTGAGCTCTGACGTCAATTAGCGAGGGGAAGCGATGATACGTCTGGACCTTTGAGTGTCTAAAGAAGTTCAGAGCCCAAGTGTTTGTGGTTCGTTTGAGAGGTTACCAGTGGGAGATGAGGAGCAGCAAGAGCTTTGAGGGCTGGCACCTTTAGACTAGGAGCAATCGCTGGACGTTCGCAATTTCGGTGTGGAGCTCTGGCCAGATTGAGCAGGAGAGCGAGTGTATGTTGGAACTTTTAGTAGTCTAAACAAGTTCAGAGGCCAAGTGTTTGTGGCTCGTTTGAGAGGTTACCAGTGGGATATGAGGACCAGCAGGAGCTTTCAGGGCTGGCACCTTTAGACTAGGAGCAATCGCTGGACGTTCGCAATTTCAGATTTGAGCTCTGACGTGAATTAGCGAGGGGAAGCGATGATACGTCTGGACCTTTGAGTGTCTAAACAAGTTCAGAGCCCAAGTGTTTGTGGTTCGTTTGAGAGGTTACCAGTGGGAGATGAGGACCAGCAAGAGCTTTGAGGTCTGGCACCTTTAGACTAGGAGCAATCGCTGGACGTTCGCAATTTCGGTGTGGAGCTCTGGCCAGATTGAGCAGGAGAGCGAGTGTATGTTGGAACCTTTAGTAGTCTAAACAAGTTCAGAGCCCAAGTGTTTGTGGTTCGTTTGAGAGGTTACCAGTGGGAGCTGAGGACCAGCAAGAGCTTTGAGGGCTGGCACCTTTAGACTAGGAGCAATCGCTGGACGTTTCGAATTTCACGGTTTCGCTCTGATGTGAATTAGCGAGGGGAAGCGATGATACGTCTGGACCTTTGAGTGTCTAAAGAAGTCCAGAGCCCAAGTGTTTGTGGTTCGTTTTAGAGGTTACCAGTGGGAGATGAGGACCAGAAGGAGCTTTCAGGGCTGGCACCTTTAGTCTCGGAGCAATCGGTGGACGTTCTCAATTTCAGTGTTGAGCTCTGACTTGAATTAGCGAGGGGAAGCGATGATACGTCTGGACCTTTGAGTGTCTAAAGAAGTTCAGAGCCCAAGTGTTTGTGGTTCGTTTGAGAGGTTACCAGTGGGAGATGAGGAGCAGCAAGAGCTTTCAGGGCTGGCACCTTTAGTCTAGGAGCAATCGCTGGACGTTCTCAATTTCAGTGCTGAGCTCTGACGTGAATTAGCGAGGGGAAGCGATGATACGTCTGGACCTTTGAGTGTCTAAAGAAGTTCAGAGCCCAAGTGTTTGTGGTTCGTTTGAGAGGTTACCAGTGGGAGATGAGGACCATCAAGAGCTTTCAGGGCTGGCACCTTTAGACTAGGAGCAATCGCTGGACGTTCACAATTTCGGTGTTGAGCTCTGACGTGAATTAGCGAGGGGAAGCGATGATACGTCTGGACCTTTGAGTGTCTAAACAAGTTCAGAGCCCAAGTGTTTGTGGTTCGTTTGAGAGGTTACCAGTGGGAGATGAGGAGCAGCAAGAGCTTTCAGGGCTGGCACCTTTAGACTAGGAGCAATCGCTGGACGTTCGCAATTTCAGATTTGAGCTCTGACGTCAATTAGCGAGGGGAAGCGATGATACGTCTGGACCTTTGAGTGTCTAAAGAAGTTCAGAGCCCAAGTGTTTGTGGTTCGTTTGAGAGGTTACCAGTGGGAGATGAGGAGCAGCAAGAGCTTTGAGGGCTGGCACCTTTAGACTAGGAGCAATCGCTGGACGTTCGCAATTTCGGTGTGGAGCTCTGGCCAGATTGAGCAGGAGAGCGAGTGTATGTTGGAACTTTTAGTAGTCTAAACAAGTTCAGAGGCCAAGTGTTTGTGGCTCGTTTGAGAGGTTACCAGTGGGATATGAGGACCAGCAGGAGCTTTCAGGGCTGGCACCTTTAGACTAGGAGCAATCGCTGGACGTTCGCAATTTCAGATTTGAGCTCTGACGTGAATTAGCGAGGGGAAGCGATGATACGTCTGGACCTTTGAGTGTCTAAACAAGTTCAGAGCCCAAGTGTTTGTGGTTCGTTTGAGAGGTTACCAGTGGGAGATGAGGACCAGCAAGAGCTTTGAGGTCTGGCACCTTTAGACTAGGAGCAATCGCTGGACGTTCGCAATTTCGGTGTGGAGCTCTGGCCAGATTGAGCAGGAGAGCGAGTGTATGTTGGAACCTTTAGTAGTCTAAACAAGTTCAGAGCCCAAGTGTTTGTGGTTCGTTTGAGAGGTTACCAGTGGGAGCTGAGGACCAGCAAGAGCTTTGAGGGCTGGCACCTTTAGACTAGGAGCAATCGCTGGACGTTTCGAATTTCACGGTTTCGCTCTGATGTGAATTAGCGAGGGGAAGCGATGATACGTCTGGACCTTTGAGTGTCTAAAGAAGTCCAGAGCCCAAGTGTTTGTGGTTCGTTTTAGAGGTTACCAGTGGGAGATGAGGACCAGAAGGAGCTTTCAGGGCTGGCACCTTTAGTCTCGGAGCAATCGGTGGACGTTCTCAATTTCAGTGTTGAGCTCTGACTTGAATTAGCGAGGGGAAGCGATGATACGTCTGGACCTTTGAGTGTCTAAAGAAGTTCAGAGCCCAAGTGTTTGTGGTTCGTTTGAGAGGTTACCAGTGGGAGATGAGGAGCAGCAAGAGCTTTCAGGGCTGGCACCTTTAGTCTAGGAGCAATCGCTGGACGTTCTCAATTTCAGTGCTGAGCTCTGACGTGAATTAGCGAGGGGAAGCGATGATACGTCTGGACCTTTGAGTGTCTAAGCAAGTTCAGAGCCCAAGTGTTTGTGGTTCGTTTGAGAGGTTACCAGTGGGAGATGAGGAGCAGCAAGAGCTTTCAGGGCTGGCAGCTTTAGACTAGGAACAATTTCTGGACGTACGCAATTTCAGATTTGAGCTCTGACGTGAATTAGAGAGGCAAAGCGATGATACGTCTGGACCTTAGAGTGTCTAAAGAAGTTCAGAGCCCAAGTGTTTGTGGTTCGTTTGAGAGGTTACCAGTGGGAGATGAGGAGCAGCAAGAGCTTTCAGGGCTGGCACCTTTAGACTAGGAGCAATCGCTGGACGTTCACAATTTCGGTGTTGAGCTCTGACTTGAATTAGCGAGGGGAAGCGATGATACATCTGGACCTTTGAGTGTCTAAAGAAGTTCAGAGCCCAAGTGTTTGTGGTTCGTTTGAGAGGTTACCAGTGGGATATGAGGAGCAGCAAGAGCTTTCAGGGCTGGCACCTTTAGACTAGGAGCAATCGCTGGACGTTCACAATATGGTTATGGAGCTCTGGCCAGATTGAGCAGGAGAGCGAGTGTATGTTGGAACCTTTAGTACTCTAATCAAGTTCAGAGCCCAAGTGTTTGTGGTTCGTTTGAGAGGTTACCAGTGGGAGATGAGGACCAGCAAGAGCTTTCAGGGCTGGCACCTTTAGACTAGGAGCAATCGCTGGACGTTCACAATTTCGGTGTTGAGCTCTGACGTGAATTAGCGAGGGGAAGCGATGATACGTCTGGACCTTTGAGTGTCTAAAGAAGTTCAGAGCCCAAGTGTTTGTGGCTCGTTTGAGAGGTTACCAGTGGGAGATGAGGACCAGCAAGAGCTTTCAGGGCTGGCACCTTTAGACTAGGAGCAATCGCTGGACGTTCGCAATTGCGGAGTGGAGCTCTGGCCAGATTGAGCAGGAGAGCAGGTGTATGTTGCAACCTTTAGTAGTCTAAAGAAGTTCAGAGCCCAAGTGTTTGTGGCTCGTTTGAGAGGTTACCAGTGGGAGATGAGGACCAGCAAGAGCTTTCAGGGCTGGCACCTTTAGACTAGGAGCAATCGCTGGACATTCGCAATTTCAGATTTGAGCTCTGACGTGAATTAGCGAGGGGAAGCGATGATATGTCTGAACTTTGAGTGTCTAAACAAGTTCAGAGCCCAAGTGTTTGTGGCTCGTTTGAGAGGTTACCAGTGGGAGATGAGGACCAGCAAGAGCTTTCAGGGCTGGCACCTTTAGACTACGAGCAATCGCTGGACGTTCGCAATTTCGGTGTGCAGCTCTGGCTAGATTGAGCAGGAGAGCGAGTGTATGTTGGAAACTTTAGTAGTCTAAACAATTTCAGAGCCCAAGTGTTTGTGGTTCGTTTGAGAGGTTACCAGTGGGAGATGAGGACCAGCAAGAGCTTTCAGGGCTGGCACCTTTAGACTAGGAGCAATCGCTGGACGTTCGCTATTTCAGGGTTGCGCTCTAACGTGAATTAGCGAGGGGAAGCGATGATACGTCTGGACCTTTGAGTGTCTAAAGAAGTTCAGAGCCCAAGTGGTTGTGGTTCGTTTGAGAGGTTACCAGTGGGAGATGAGGACCAGCAAGAGCTTTGAGGGCTGGCACCTTTAGACTAGGAGCAATCGCTGGACGTTCGCAATTTCGGTATGGAGCTCCGGCCAGATTGAGCAGGAGAGCGAGTGTATGTTGGAACCTTAAGTAGTCTAATCAAGTTCAGAGCCCAAGTGTTTGTGGTTCGTTTGAGAGGTTACCAGTGGGAGATGAGGACCAGCAAGAGCTTTGAGGGCTGGCACCTTTAGACTAGGAGCAATCGCTGGACGTTCGCAATTTCAGATTTGAGCTCTGACGTGAATTAGCGAGGGGAAGCGATGATATGTCTGGACCTTTGAGTGTCTAAAGAAGTTCAGAGCCCAAGTGTTTGTGGTTCGTTTGAGAGGTTACCAGTGGGAGATGAGGAGCAGCAAGAGCTTTCAGGGCTGGCACCTTTAGACTAGGAGCAATCGCTGGACGTTAGCAATTGCGGAGTGGAGCTCTGGCCAGATTGAGCAGGAGAGCGGGTGTATGTTGCAACATTTAGTAGTCTAAAGAAGTTCAGAGCCCAAGTGTTTGTGGTTCGTTTGAGAGGTTACCAGTGGGAGATGAGGACCAGCAAGAGCTTTCAGGGCTGGCACCTTTAGACTAGGAGCAATTGCTGGACGTTCGCAATTTCAGATTTGAGCTCTGACGTGAATTAGCGAGGGGAAGCGATGATACGTCTGGACCTTTGAGTGTCTAAACAAGTTCAGAGCCCAAGTGTTTGTGGTTCGTTTGAGAGGTTACCAGTGGGAGATGAGGACCAGCAAGAGCTTTCAGGGCTGGCACCTTTAGACTAGGAGCAATCGCTGGACGTTCACAATATCGGTATGGAGCTCTGGCCAGATTGAGCAGGAGAGCGAGTGTATGTTGGAACCTTTAGTAGTCTAATCAAGTTCAGAGCTCAAGTGTTTGTGGTTCGTTTGAGAGGTTACCAGTGGGAGATGAGGACCATCAAGAGCTTTCAGGGCTGGCACCTTTAGACTAGGAGCAATCGCTGGACGTTCACAATTTCGGTGTTGAGCTCTGACGTGAATTAGCGAGGGGAAGCGATGATACGTCTGGACCTTTGAGTTTCTAAAAAAGTTCAGAGCCCAAGTGTTTGTGGTTCGTTTGAGAGGTTACCAGTGGGAGATGAGGACCATCAAGAGCTTTCAGGGCTGGCACCTTTAGACTAGGAGCAATCGCTGGACGTTCACAATTTCGGTGTTGAGCTCTGACGTGAATTAGCGAGGGGAAGCGATGATACGTCTGGACCTTTGAGTGTCTAAAGAAGTTCAGAGCCCAAGTGTTTGTGGTTCGTTTGAGAGGTTACCAGTGGGAGATGAGGACCAGCAAGAGCTTTGAGTGCTGGCACCTTTAGACTAGGAGCAATCGCTGGACGTTCGCAATTTCGGTGTGGAGCTCTGGCCAGATTGAGCAGGAGAGCGAGTGTATGTTGGAACTTTTAGTAGTCTAAACAAGTTCAGAGGCCAAGTGTTTGTGGCTCGTTTGAGAGGTTACCAGTGGGATATGAGGACCAGCAAGAGCTTTCAGGGCTGGCACCTTTAGACTAGGAGCAATCGCTGGACGTTCGCAATTTCAGTGTTGAGCTCTGACGTGAATTAGCGAGGGGAAGCGATGATACGTCTGGACCTTTGAGTGTCTAAACAAGTTCACAGCCCAAGTGTTTGTGGTTCGTTTGAGAGGTTACCAGTGGGAGATGAGGACCAGCAAGAGCTTTCAGGGCTGGCACCTTTAGACTAGGAGCAATCGCTGGACGTTCGCAATTTCGGTGTGGAGCTCTGGCCAGATTGAGCAGGAGAGCGAGTGTATGTTGGAACCTTTAGTAGTCTAAACAATTTCAGAGCCCAAGTGTTTGTGGTTCGTTTGAGAGGTTACCAGTGGGAGATGAGGACCAGCAAGAGCTTTGAGGGCTGGCACCTTTAGACTAGGAGCAATCGCTGGACGTTTCGAATTTCACGGTTTCGCTCTGATGTGAATTAGCGAGGGGAAGCGATGATACGTCTGGACCTTTGAGTGTCTAAAGAAGTCCAGAGCCCAAGTGTTTGTGGTTCGTTTTAGAGGTTACCAGTGGGAGATGAGGACCAGAAGGAGCTTTCAGGGCTGGCACCTTTAGTCTCGGAGCAATCGGTGGACGTTCTCAATTTCAGTGTTGAGCTCTGACTTGAATTAGCGAGGGGAAGCGATGATACGTCTGGACCTTTGAGTGTCTAAAGAAGTTCAGAGCCCAAGTGTTTGTGGTTCGTTTGAGAGGTTACCAGTGGGAGATGAGGAGCAGCAAGAGCTTTCAGGGCTGGCACCTTTAGTCTAGGAGCAATCGCTGGACGTTCTCAATTTCAGTGTTGAGCTCTGACGTGAATTAGCGAGGGGAAGCGATGATACGTCTGGACCTTTGAGTGTCTAAGCAAGTTCAGAGCCCAAGTGTTTGTGGTTCGTTTGAGAGGTTACCAGTGGGAGATGAGGAGCAGCAAGAGCTTTCAGGGCTGGCAGCTTTAGACTAGGAACAATTTCTGGACGTACGCAATTTCAGATTTGAGCTCTGACGTGAATTAGAGAGGCAAAGCGATGATACGTCTGGACCTTAGAGTGTCTAAAGAAGTTCAGAGCCCAAGTGTTTGTGGTTCGTTTGAGAGGTTACCAGTGGGAGATGAGGAGCAGCAAGAGCTTTCAGGGCTGGCACCTTTAGACTAGGAGCAATTGCTGGACGTTCGCAACTTCAGATTTGAGCTCTGACGTGAATTAGCGAGGGGAAGCGATGATACGTCTGGACCTTTGAGTGTCTAAAGAAGTTCAGAGCCCAAGTGTTTGTGGTTCGTTTGAGAGGTTACCAGTGGGAGATGAGGACCAGCAAGAGCTTTCAGGGCTGGCACCTTTAGACTAGGAGCAATCGCTGGACGTTCACAATTTCGGTGTTGAGCTCTGACTTGAATTAGCGAGGGGAAGCGATGATACATCTGGACCTTTGAGTGTCTAAAGAAGTTCAGAGCCCAAGTGGTTGTGGTTCGTTTGAGAGGTTACCAGTGGGATATGAGGACCAGCAAGAGCTTTCAGGGCTGGCACCTTTAGACTAGGAGCAATCGCTGGACGTTCACAATATGGTTATGGAGCTCTGGCCAGATTGAGCAGGAGAGCGAGTGTATGTTGGAACCTTTAGTAGTCTAATCAAGTTCAGAGCCCAAGTGTTTGTGGTTCGTTTGAGAGGTTACCAGTGAGAGATGAGGACCAGCAAGAGCTTTCAGGGCTGGCACCTTTAGACTAGGAGCAATCGCTGGACGTTCACAATTTCGGTGTTGAGCTCTGACGTGAATTAGCGAGGGGAAGCGATGATACGTCTGGACCTTTGAGTGTCTAAACAAGTTCAGAGCCCAAGTGTTTGTGGTTCGTTTGAGAGGTTACCAGTGGGAGATGAGGACCAGCAAGAGCTTTCAGGGCTGGCACCTTTAGACTACGAGCAATCGCTGGACGTTCGCAATTGCGGTGTGGAGCTCTGGCCAGATTGAGCAGGAGAGCAGGTGTATGTTGCAACCTTTACTAGTCTAAAGAAGTTCAGAGCCCAAGTGTTTGTGGCTAGTTTGAGAGGTTACCAGTGGGAGATGAGGACCAGCAAGAGCTTTCAGGGCTGGCACCTTTAGACTAGGAGCAATCGCTGGACATTCGCAATTTCAGATTTGAGCTCTGACGTGAATTAGCGAGGGGAAGCGATGATATGTCTGAACTTTGAGTGTCTAAACAAGTTCAGAGCCCAAGTGTTTGTGGCTCGTTTGAGAGGTTACCAGTGGGAGATGAGGACCAGCAAGAGCTTTCAGGGCTGGCACCTTTAGACTACGAGCAATCGCTGGACGTTCGCAATTTCGGTGTGGAGCTCTGGCTAGATTGAGCAGGAGAGCGAGTGTATGTTGGAAACTTTAGTAGTCTAAACAATTTCAGAGCCCAAGTGTTTGTGGTTCGTTTGAGAGGTTACCAGTGGGAGATGAGGACCAGCAAGAGCTTTGAGGGCTGGCACCTTTAGACTAGGAGCAATCGCTGGACGTTCGCAATTTCGGTATGGAGCTCTGGCCAGATTGAGCAGGAGAGCGAGTGTATGTTGGAACCTTAAGTAGTCTAATCAAGTTCAGAGCCCAAGTGTTTGTGGTTCGTTTGAGAGGTTACCAGTGGGAGATGAGGACCAGCAAGAGCTTTGAGGGCTGGCACCTTTAGACTAGGAGCAATCGCTGAACGTTCGCAATTTCAGATTTGAGCTCTGACGTGAATTAGCGAGGGGAAGCGATGATATGTCTGGACCTTTGAGTGTCTAAAGAAGTTCAGAGCCCAAGTGTTTGTGGTTCGTTTGAGAGGTTACCAGTGGGAGATGAGGAGCAGCAAGAGCTTTCAGGGCTGGCACCTTTAGACTAGGAGCAATCGCTGGACGTTAGCAATTGCGGAGTGGAGCTCTGGCCAGACTGAGCAGGAGAGCGGGTGTATGTTGCAACATTTAGTAGTCTAAAGAAGTTCAGAGCCCAAGTGTTTGTGGTTCGTTTGAGAGGTTACCAGTGGGAGATGAGGACCAGCAAGAGCTTTCAGGGCTGGCACCTTTAGACTAGGAGCAATTGCTGGACGTTCGCAATTTCAGATTTGAGCTCTGACGTGAATTAGCGAGGGGAAGCGATGATACGTCTGGACCTTTGAGTGTCTAAAGAAGTTCAGAGCCCAAGTGTTTGTGGCTCGTTTGAGAGGTTACCAGTGGGAGATGAGGACCAGCAAGAGCTTTCAGGGCTGGCACCTTTAGACTAGGAGTAATCGGTGGACGTTCGCAATTTCAGTGTTGAGCTCTGACTTGAATTAGCGAAGGGAAGCAATGATACATCTGGACCTTTGAGTGTCTAAAGAAGTTCAGAGCCCAAGTGTTTGTGGTTCGTTTGAGAGGTTACCAGTGGGAGATGAGGAGCAGCAAGAGCTTTCAGGGCTGGCACCTTTAGACTAGGAGTAATCGGTGGACGTTCGCAATTTCAGTGTTGAGCTCTGACGTGAATTAGCGAGGGGAAGCGATGATACGTCTGGACCTTTGAGTGTCTAAAGAAGTTCAGAGCCCAAGTGGTTGTGGTTCGTTTGAGAGGTTACCAGTGGGAGATGAGGACCAGCAAGAGCTTTCAGGGCTGGCACCTTTAGACTAGGAGCAATCGCTGGACGTTCACAATATGGTTATGGAGCTCTGGCCAGATTGAGCAGGAGAGCGAGTGTATGTTGGAACCTTTAGTAGTCTAATCAAGTTCAGAGCCCAAGTGTTTGTGGTTCGTTTGAGAGGTTACCAGTGAGAGATGAGGACCAGCAAGAGCTTTCAGGGCTGGCACCTTTAGACTAGGAGCAATCGCTGGACGTTCACAATTTCGGTGTTGAGCTCTGACGTGAATTAGCGAGGGGAAGCGATGATACGTCTGGACCTTTGAGTGTCTAAAGAAGTTCAGAGCCCAAGTGTTTGTGGTTCGTTTGAGAGGTTACCAGTGGGAGATGAGGACCAGCAAGAGCTTTCAGGGCTGGCACCTTTAGACTAGGAGCAATCGCTGGACGTTCGCAATTGCGGTGTGGAGCTCTGGCCAGATTGAGCAGGAGAGCAGGTGTATGTTGCAACCTTTAGTAGTCTAAAGAAGTTCAGAGCCCAAGTGTTTGTGGCTCGTTTGAGAGGTTACCAGTGGGAGATGAGGACCAGCAAGAGCTTTCAGGGCTGGCACCTTTAGACTAGGAGCAATCGCTGGACATTCGCAATTTCAGATTTGAGCTCTGACGTGAATTAGCGAGGGGAAGCGATGATATGTCTGAACTTTGAGTGTCTAAACAAGTTCAGAGCCCAAGTGTTTGTGGCTCGTTTGAGAGGTTACCAGTGGGAGATGAGGAGCAGCAAGAGCTTTCAGGGCTGGCACCTTTAGACTACGAGCAATCGCTGGACGTTCGCAATTGCGGTGTGGAGCTCTGGCTAGATTGAGCAGGAGAGCGAGTGTATGTTGGAAACTTTAGTAGTCTAAAGAATTTCAGAGCCCAAGTGTTTGTGGTTCGTTTGAGAGGTTACCAGTGGGAGATGAGGACCAGCAAGAGCTTTCAGGGCTGGCACCTTTAGACTAGGAGCAATCGCTGGACGTTCGCTATTTCAGGGTTGCGCTCTAACGTGAATTAGCGAGGGGAAGCGATGATATGTCTGGACCTTTGAGTGTCTAAAGAAGTTCAGAGCCCAAGTGGTTGTGGTTCGTTTGAGAGGTTACCAGTGGGAGATGAGGACCAGCAAGAGCTTTGAGGGCTGGCACCTTTAGACTACGAGCAATCGCTGGACGTTCGCAATTTCGGTATGGAGCTCCGGCCAGATTGAGCAGGAGAGCGAGTGTATGTTGGAACCTTAAGTAGTCTAATCAAGTTCAGAGCCCAAGTGTTTGTGGTTCGTTTGAGAGGTTACCAGTGGGAGATGAGGACCAGCAAGAGCTTTGAGGGCTGGCACCTTTAGACTAGGAGCAATCGCTGGACGTTCGCAATTTCAGATTTGAGCTCTGACGTGAATTAGCGAGGGGAAGCGATGATATGTCTGGACCTTTGAGTGTCTAAAGAAGTTCAGAGCCCAAGTGTTTGTGGTTCGTTTGAGAGGTTACCAGTGGGAGATGAGGAGCAGCAAGAGCTTTCAGGGCTGGCACCTTTAGACTAGGAGCAATCTCTGGACGTTAGCAATTGCGGAGTGGAGCTCTGGCCCGATTGAGCAGGAGAGCGGGTGTATGTTGCAACCTTTAGTAGTCTAAAGAAGTTCAGAGCCCAAGTGTTTGTGGTTCGTTTGAGAGGTTACCAGTGGGAGATGAGGACCAGCAAGAGCTTTCAGGGCTGGCACCTTTAGACTAGGAGCAATTGCTGGACGTTCGCAATTTCAGATTTGAGCTCTGACGTGAATTAGCGAGGGGAAGCGATGATACGTCTGGACCTTTGAGTGTCTAAAGAAGTTCAGAGCCCAAGTGTTTGTGGTTCGTTTGAGAGGTTACGAGTGGGAGATGAGGACCAGCAAGAGCTTTGAGGGCTGGCACCTTTAGTCTCGGAGGAATCGGTGGACGTTCGCAATTTCAGTGTTGAGCTCTGACTTGAATTAGAGAAGGGAAGCGATGATACATCTGGAACTTTGAGTGTCTAAAGAAGTTCAGAGCCCAAGTGTTTGTGGTTCGTTTGAGAGGTTACCAGTGGGAGATGAGGAGCAGCAAGAGTTTTCAGGGCTGGCACCTTTAGACTAGGAGTAATCGGTGGACGTTCGCAATTTCAGTGTTGAGCTCTGACGTGAATTAGCGAGGGGAAGCGATGATACATCTGGACCTTTGAGTGTCTAAAGAAGTTCAGAGCCCAAGTGTTTGTGGCTCGTTTGAGAGGTTACCAGTGGGAGATGAGGACCAGCAAGAGCTTTCAGGGCTGGCACTTTTAGACTACGAGCAATCACTGGACGTTCGCAATTTCGGTGTGGAGCTCTGGCTAGATTGAGCAGGAGAGCGAGTGTATGTTGGAACCTTTAGTAGTCTAAACAATTTCAGAGCCCAAGTGTTTGTGGTTCGTTTGAGAGGTTACCAGTGGGAGATGAGGACCAGCAAGAGCTTTGAGGGCTGGCACCTTTAAACTAGGAGCAATCGCTGGACGTTCGCTATTTCAGGGTTGCGCTCTAACGTGAATTAGCGAGGGGAAGCGATGATACGTCTGGACCTTTGAGTGTCTAAAGAAGTTCAGAGCCCAAGTGTTTGACGTTCGTTTGAGAGGTTACCAGTGGGAGATGAGGACCAGCAAGAGCTTTCAGGGCTGGCACCTTTAGACTAGGAGCAATCGCTGGACGTTCACAATATCGGTATGGAGCTCTGGCCAGATTGAGCAGGAGAGCGAGTGTATGTTGGAACCTTAAGTAGTCTAATCAAGTTCAGAGCCCAAGTGTTTGTGGTTCGTTTGAGAGGTTACCAGTGGGAGATGAGGACCAGCAAGAGCTTTGAGGGCTGGCACCTTTAGACTAGGAGCAATCGCTGGACGTTCGCAATTTCAGATTTGAGCTCTGACGTGAATTAGCGAGGGGAAGCGATGATACGTCTGGACCTTTGAGTGTCTAAAGAAGTTCAGAGCCCAAGTGTTTGTGGTTCGTTTGAGAGGTTACCAGTGGGAGATGAGGAGCAGCAAGAGCTTTCAGGGCTGGCACCTTTAGACTAGGAGCAATCGCTGGACGTTAGCAATTGCGGAGTGGAGCTCTGGCCAGATTGAGCAGGAGAGCGGGTGTATGTTGCAACCTTTAGTAGTCTAAAGAAGTTCAGAGCCCAAGTGTTTGTGGTTCGTTTGAGAGGTTACCAGTGGGAGATGAGGACCAGCAAGAGCTTTCAGGGCTGGCACCTTTAGTCTCGGAGTAATCGGTGGACGTTCGCAATTTCAGTGTTGAGCTCTGACTTGAATTAGCGAAGGGAAGCGATGATACATCTGGACCTTTGAGTGTCTAAAGAAGTTCAGAGCCCAAGTGTTTGTGGTTCGTTTGAGAGGTTACCAGTGGGAGATGAGGAGCAGCAAGAGCTTTCAGGGCTGGCACCTTTAGACTAGGAGCAATTGCTGGACGTTCGCAATTTCAGATTTGAGCTCTGACGTGAATTAGCGAGGGGAAGCGATGATACGTCTGGACCTTTGAGTGTCTAAACAAGTTCAGAGCCCAAGTGTTTGTGGTTCGTTTGAGAGGTTACCAGTGGGAGATGAGGAGCAGCAAGAGCTTTCAGGGCTGGCACCTTTAGACTAGGAGCAATTGCTGGACGTTCGCAACTTCAGATTTGAGCTCTGACGTGAATTAGCGAGGGGAAGCGATGATACGTCTGGACCTTCGAGTGTCTAAACAAGTTCAGAGCCCAAGTGTTTGTGGTTCGTTTGAGAGGTTACCAGTGGGAGATGAGGACCAGCAAGAGCTTTCAGGGCTGGCACCTTTAGACTAGGAGCAATCGCTGGACGTTCACAATATCGGTATGGAGCTCTGGCCAGATTGAGCAGGAGAGCGAGTGTATGTTGGAACCTTTAGTAGTCTAATCAAGTTCAGAGCTCAAGTGTTTGTGGTTCGTTTGAGAGGTTACCAGTGGGAGATGAGGACCAGCAAGAGCTTTCAGGGCTGGCACCTTTAGACTAGGAGCAATCGCTGGACGTTCACAATTTCGGTGTTGAGCTCTGACGTGAATTAGCGAGGGGAAGCGATGATACGTCTGGACCTTTGAGTGTCTAAAAAAGTTCAGAGCCCAAGTGTTTGTGGTTCGTTTGAGAGGTTGCCAGTGGGAGATGAGGACCAGCAAGAGCTTTCAGGGCTGGCACCTTTAGACTAGGAGCAATCGCTGGACGTTCGCAATTTCAGATTTGAGCTCTGACGTCAATTAGCGACGGGAAGCGATGATACGTCTGGACCTTTGAGTGTCTAAAGAAGTTCAGAGCCCAAGTGTTTGTGGTTCGTTTGAGAGGTTACCAGTGGGAGATGAGGACCAGCAAGAGCTATGAGTGCTGGCACCTTTAGACTAGGAGCAATCGCTGGACGTTCGCAGTTTCGGTGTGGAGCTCTGGCCAGATTGAGCAGGAGAGCGAGTGTATGTTGGAACTTTTAGTAGTCTAAACAAGTTCAGAGGCCAAGTGTTTGTGGCTCGTTTGAGAGGTTACCAGTGGGATATGAGGACCAGCAAGAGCTTTCAGGGCTGGCACCTTTAGACTAGGAGCAATCGCTGGACGTTCGCAATTTCAGATTTGAGCTCTGACGTGAATTAGCGAGGGGAAGCGATGATACGTCTGGACCTTTGAGTGTCTAAACAAGTTCACAGCCCAAGTGTTTGTGGTTCGTTTGAGAGGTTACCAGTGGGAGATGAGGACCAGCAAGAGCTTTCAGGGCTGGCACCTTTAGACTAGGAGCAATCGCTGGACGTTCGCAATTTCGGTGTGGAGCTCTGGCTAGATTGAGCAGGAGAGCGAGTGTATGTTGGAACCTTTAGTAGTCTAAACAAGTTCAGAGCCCAAGTGTTTGTGGTTCGTTTGAGAGGTTACCAGTGGGAGCTGAGGACCAGCAAGAGCTTTGAGGGCTGGCACCTTTAGACTAGGAGCAATCGCTGGACGTTTCGAATTTCACGGTTTCGCTCTGATGTGAATTAGCGAGGGGAAGCGATGATACGTCTGGACCTTTGAGTGTCTAAAGAAGTCCAGAGCCCAAGTGTTTGTGGTTCGTTTTAGAGGTTACCAGTGGGAGATGAGGACCAGAAGGAGCTTTCAGGGCTGGCACCTTTAGTCTCGGAGCAATCGGTGGACGTTCTCAATTTCAGTGTTGAGCTCTGACTTGAATTAGCGAGGGGAAGCGATGATACGTCTGGACCTTTGAGTGTCTAAAGAAGTTCAGAGCCCAAGTGTTTGTGGTTCGTTTGAGAGGTTACCAGTGGGAGATGAGGAGCAGCAAGAGCTTTCAGGGCTGGCACCTTTAGTCTAGGAGCAATCGCTGGACGTTCTCAATTTCAGTGTTGAGCTCTGACGTGAATTAGCGAGGGGAAGCGATGATACGTCTGGACCTTTGAGTGTCTAAGCAAGTTCAGAGCCCAAGTGTTTGTGGTTCGTTTGAGAGGTTACCAGTGGGAGATGAGGAGCAGCAAGAGCTTTCAGGGCTTGCAGCTTTAGACTAGGAACAATTTCTGGACGTTCGCAATTTCAGATTTGAGCTCTGACGTGAATTAGCGAGGGGAAGCGATGATATGTCTGGACCTTTGAGTGTCTAAAGAAGTTCAGAGCCCAAGTGTTTGTGGTTCGTTTGAGAGGTTACCAGTGGGAGATGAGGAGCAGCAAGAGCTTTCAGGGCTGGCACCTTTAGACTAGGAGCAATCGCTGGACGTTAGCAATTGCGGAGTGGAGCTCTGGCCAGATTGAGCAGGAGAGCGGGTGTATGTTGCAACATTTAGTAGTCTAAAGAAGTTCAGAGCCCAAGTGTTTGTGGTTCGTTTGAGAGGTTACCAGTGGGAGATGAGGACCAGCAAGAGCTTTCAGGGCTGGCACCTTTAGACTAGGAGCAATTGCTGGACGTTCGCAATTTCAGATGTGAGCTCTGACGTGAATTAGCGAGGCGAAGCGATGATACGTCTGGACCTTTGAGTGTCTAAACAAGTTCAGAGCCCAAGTGTTTGTGGTTCGTTTGAGAGGTTACCAGTGGGAGATGAGGACCAGCAAGAGCTTTCAGGGCTGGCACCTTTAGTCTCGGAGTAATCGGTGGACGTTCGCAATTTCAGTGTTGAGCTCTGACTTGAATTAGCGAAGGGAAGCGATGATACATCTGGACCTTTGAGTGTCTAAAGAAGTTCAGAGCCCAAGTGTTTGTGGTTCGTTTGAGAGGTTACCAGAGGGAGATGAGGACCAGCAAGAGCTTTCAGGGCTGGCACCTTTAGACTAGGAGTAATCGGTGGACGTTCGCAATTTCAGTGTTGAGCTCTGACGTGAATTAGCGAGGCGAAGCGATGATACGTCTGGACCTTTGAGTGTCTAAAGAAGTTCAGAGCCCAAGTGTTTGTGGTTCGTTTGAGAGGTTACCAGTGGGAGATGAGGACCAGCAAGAGCTTTCAGGGCTGGCACCTTTAGACTAGGAGCAATCGCTGGACGTTCGCAATTTCAGATTTGAGCTCTGACGTGAATTATCGAGGGGAAGCGATGATACGTCTGGACCTTTGAGTGTCTAAACAATTTCAGAGCCCAAGTGTTTGTGGTTCGTTTGAGAGGTTACCAGTGGGAGATGAGGACCAGCAAGAGCTTTCAGGGCTGGCACCTTTAGACTAGGAGCAATCGCTGAACGTTCGCAATTTCGGTGTGGAGCTCTGGCTAGATTGAGCAGGAGAGCGAGTGTATGTTGGAACCTTTAGTAGTCTAAACAAGTTCAGAGCCCAAGTGTTTGTGGCTCGTTTGAGAGGTTACCAGTGGGAGATGAGGACCAGCAAGAGCTTTCAGGGCTGGCACCTTTAGAGTAGGAGCAATCGCTGGACGTTCGCAATTTCAGATTTGAGCTCTGACGTGAATTAGCGAGGGGAAGCGATGATACGTCTGGACCTTTGAGTGTCTAAAGAAGTTCAGAGCCCAAGTGTTTGTGGTTCGTTTGAGAGGTTACCAGTGGGAGATGAGGACCAGCAAGAGCTTTCAGGGCTGGCACCTTTAGACTAGGAGCAATCGCTGGACGTTCACAATTTCGGTGTTGAGCTCTGACTTGAATTAGCGAGGGGAAGCGATGATACATCTGGACCTTTGAGTGTCTAAAGAAGTTCAGAGCCCAAGTGTTTGTGGTTCGTTTGAGAGGTTACCAGTGGGAGATGAGGACCAGCAAGAGCTTTCAGGGCTGGCACCTTTAGACTAGGAGCAATCGCTGGACGTTCACAATATGGTTATGGAGCTCTGGCCAGATTGAGCAGGAGAGCGAGTGTATGTTGGAACCTTTAGTAGTCTAATCAAGTTCAGAGCCCAAGTGTTTGTGGTTCGTTTGAGAGGTTACCAGTGAGAGATGAGGACCAGCAAGAGCTTTCAGGGCTGGCACCTTTAGACTAGGAGCAATCGCTGGACGTTCACAATTTCGGTGTTGAGCTCTGACGTGAATTAGCGAGGGGAAGCGATGATACGTCTGGACCTTTGAGTGTCTAAAGAAGTTCAGAGCCCAAGTGTTTGTGGTTCGTTTGAGAGGTTACCAGTGGGAGATGAGGACCAGCAAGAGCTTTCAGGGCTGGCACCTTTAGACTAGGAGCAATCGCTGGACGTTCGCAATTGCGGTGTGGAGCTCTGGCCAGATTGAGCAGGAGAGCAGGTGTATGTTGCAACCTTTAGTAGTCTAAAGAAGTTCAGAGCCCAAGTGTTTGTGGCTCGTTTGAGAGGTTACCAGTGGGAGATGAGGACCAGCAAGAGCTTTCAGGGCTGGCACCTTTAGACTAGGAGCAATCGCTGGACATTCGCAATTTCAGATTTGAGCTCTGACGTGAATTAACGAGGGGAAGCGATGATATGTCTGAACTTTGAGTGTCTAAACAAGTTCAGAGCCCAAGTGTTTGTGGCTCGTTTGAGAGGTTACCAGTGGGAGATGAGGACCAGCAAGAGCTTTCAGGGCTGGCACCTTTAGACTACGAGCAATCGCTGGACGTTCGCAATTTCGGTGTGGAGCTCTGGCTAGATTGAGCAGGAGAGCGAGTGTATGTTGGAAACTTTAGTAGTCTAAACAATTTCAGAGCCCAAGTGTTTGTGGTTCGTTTGAGAGGTTACCAGTGGGAGATGAGGACCAGCAAGAGCTTTCAGGGCTGGCACCTTTAGACTAGGAGCAATCGCTGGACGTTCGCTATTTCAGGGTTGCGCTCTAACGTGAATTAGCGAGGGGAAGCGATGATACGTCTGGACCTTTGAGTGTCTAAAGAAGTTCAGAGCCCAAGTGTTTGTGGTTCGTTTGAGAGGTTACCAGTGGGAGATGAGGACCAGCAAGAGCTTTCAGGGCTGGCACCTTTAGACTAGGAGCAATCGCTGGACGTTCGCAATTTCGGTATGGAGCTCTGGCCAGATTGAGCAGGAGAGCGAGTGTATGTTGGAACCTTAAGTAGTCTAATCAAGTTCAGAGCCCAAGTGTTTGTGGTTCGTTTGAGAGGTTACCAGTGGGAGATGAGGACCAGCAAGAGCTTTGAGGGCTGGCACCTTTAGACTAGGAGCAATCGCTGGACGTTCGCAATTTCAGATTTGAGCTCTGACGTGAATTAGCGAGGGGAAGCGATGATATGTCTGGACCTTTGAGTGTCTAAAGAAGTTCAGAGCCCAAGTGTTTGTGGTTCGTTTGAGAGGTTACCAGTGGGAGATGAGGAGCAGCAAGAGCTTTCAGGGCTGGCACCTTTAGACTAGGAGCAATCGCTGGACGTTAGCAATTGCGGAGTGGAGCTCTGACCAGATTGAGCAGGAGAGCGGGTGTATGTTGCAACATTTAGTAGTCTAAAGAAGTTCAGAGCCCAAGTGTTTGTGGTTCGTTTGAGAGGTTACCAGTGGGAGATGAGGACCAGCAAGAGCTTTCAGGGCTGGCACCTTTAGACTAGGAGCAATTGCTGGACGTTCGCAATTTCAGATTTGAGCTCTGACGTGAATTAGCGAGGGGAAGCGATGATACGTCTGGACCTTTGAGTGTCTAAACAAGTTCAGAGCCCAAGTGTTTCTGGTTCGTTTGAGAGGTTACCAGTGGGAGATGAGGACCAGCAAGAGCTTTCAGGGCTGGCACCTTTAGTCTCGGAGTAATCGGTGGACGTTCGCAATTTCAGTGTTGAGCTCTGACTTGAATTAGCGAAGGGAAGCGATGATACATCTGGACCTTTGAGTGTCTAAAGAAGTTCAGAGCCCAAGTGTTTCTGGTTCGTTTGAGAGGTTACCAGTGGGAGATGAGGAGCAGCAAGAGCTTTCAGGGCTGGCACCTTTAGACTAGGAGTAATCGGTGGACGTTCGCAATTTCAGTGTTGAGCTCTGACGTGAATTAGCGAGGGGAAGCGATGATACGTCTGGACCTTTGAGTGTCTAAAGAAGTTTAGAGCCCAAGTGTTTGTGGTTCGTTTGAGAGGTTACCAGTGGGAGATGAGGAGCAGCAAGAGCTTTCAGGGCTGGCACCTTTAGACTAGGAGCAATCGCTGGACGTTAGCAATTGCGGAGTGGAGCTCTGGCCAGATTGAGCAGGAGAGCGGGTGTATGTTGCAACCTTTAGTAGTCTAAAGAAGTTCAGAGCCCAAGTGTTTGTGGTTCGTTTGAGAGGTTACCAGTGGGAGATGAGGACCAGCAAGAGCTTTCAGGGCTGGCACCTTTAGAGTAGGAGCAATCGCTGGACGTTCGCAATTTCAGATTTGAGCTCTGACGTGAATTATCGAGGGGAAGCTATGATACGTCTGGACCTTTGAGTGTCTAAACAAGTTCAGAGCCCAAGTGTTTCTGGTTCGTTTGAGAGGTTACCAGTGGGAGATGAGGACCAGCAAGAGCTTTCAGGGCTGGCACCTTTAGACTAGGAGCAATCGCTGGACGTTCGCAATTTCGGTATGGAGCTCCGGCCAGATTGAGCAGGAGAGCGAGTGTATGTTGGAACCTTAAGTAGTCTAATCAAGTTCAGAGCCCAAGTGTTTGTGGTTCGTTTGAGAGGTTACCAGTGGGAGATGAGGACCAGCAAGAGCTTTGAGGGCTGGCACCTTTAGACTAGGAGCAATCGCTGGACGTTCGCAATTTCAGATTTGAGCTCTGACGTGAATTAGCGAGGGGAAGCGATGATATGTCTGGACCTTTGAGTGTCTAAAGAAGTTCAGAGCCCAAGTGTTTGTGGTTCGTTTGAGAGGTTACCAGTGGGAGATGAGGAGCAGCAAGAGCTTTCAGGGCTGGCACCTTTAGTCTCGGAGTAATCGGTGGACGTTCGCAATTTCAGTGTTGAGCTCTGACTTGAATTAGCGAAGGGAAGCGATGATACATCTGGACCTTTGAGTGTCTAAAGAAGTTCAGAGCCCAAGTGTTTGTGGTTCGTTTGAGAGGTTACCAGTGGGAGATGAGGAGCAGCAAGAGCTTTCAGGGCTGGCACCTTTAGACTAGGAGTAATCGGTGGACGTTCGCAATTTCAGTGTTGAGCTCTGACGTGAATTAGCGAGGGGAAGCGATGATACGTCTGGACCTTTGAGTGTCTAAAGAAGTTCAGAGCCCAAGTGTTTGTGGTTCGTTTGAGAGGTTACCAGTGGGAGATGAGGACCAGCAAGAGCTTTCAGGGCTGGCACCTTTAGAGTAGGAGCAATCACTGGACGTTCGCAATTTCAGATTTGAGCTCTGACGTGAATTATCGAGGGGAAGCTATGATACGTCTGGACCTTTGAGTGTCTAAACAAGTTCAGAGCCCAAGTGTTTATGGTTCGTTTGAGAGGTTACCAGTGGGAGATGAGGACCAGCAAGAGCTTTCAGGGCTGGCACCTTTAGACTAGGAGCAATCGCTGGACGTTCACAATTTCGGTGTTGAGCTCTGACTTGAATTAGCGAGGGGAAGCGATGATACATCTGGACCTTTGAGTGTCTAAAGAAGTTCAGAGCCCAAGTGTTTGTGGTTCGTTTGAGAGGTTACCAGTGGGAGATGAGGACCAGCAAGAGCTTTCAGGGCTGGCACCTTTAGACTAGGAGCAATCGCTGGACGTTCACAATATGGTTATGGAGCTCTGGCCAGATTGAGCAGGAGAGCGAGTGTATGTTGGAACCTTTAGTAGTCTAATCAAGTTCAGAGCCCAAGTGTTTGTGGTTCGTTTGAGAGGTTACCAGTGAGAGATGAGGACCAGCAAGAGCTTTCAGGGCTGGCACCTTTAGACTAGGAGCAATCGCTGGACGTTCACAATTTCGGTGTTGAGCTCTGACGTGAATTAGCGAGGGGAAGCGATGATACGTCTGGACCTTTGAGTGTCTAAAGAAGTTCAGAGCCCAAGTGTTTGTGGTTCGTTTGAGAGGTTACCAGTGGGAGATGAGGACCAGCAAGAGCTTTCAGGGCTGGCACCTTTAGACTAGGAGCAATCGCTGGACGTTCGCAATTGCGGTGTGGAGCTCTGGCCAGATTGAGCAGGAGAGCAGGTGTATGTTGCAACCTTTAGTAGTCTAAAGAAGTTCAGAGCCCAAGTGTTTGTGGCTCGTTTGAGAGGTTACCAGTGGGAGATGAGGACCAGCAAGAGCTTTCAGGGCTGGCACCTTTAGACTAGGAGCAATCGCTGGACGTTCGCAATTTCAGATTTGAGCTCTGACGTGAATTAGCGAGGGGAAGCGATGATATGTCTGAACTTTGAGTGTCTAAACAAGTTCAGAGCCCAAGTGTTTGTGGCTCGTTTGAGAGGTTACCAGTGGGAGATGAGGACCAGCAAGAGCTTTCAGGGCTGGCACCTTTAGACTACGAGCAATCGCTGGACGTTCGCAATTTCGGTGTGGAGCTCTGGCTAGATTGAGCAGGAGAGCGAGTGTATGTTGGAAACTTTAGTAGTCTAAACAATTTCAGAGCCCAAGTGTTTGTGGTTCGTTTGAGAGGTTACCAGTGGGAGATGAGGACCAGCAAGAGCTTTCAGGGCTGGCACCTTTAGACTAGGAGCAATCGCTGGACGTTCGCTATTTCAGGGTTGCGCTCTAACGTGAATTAGCGAGGGGAAGCGATGATACGTCTGGACCTTTGAGTGTCTAAAGAAGTTCAGAGCCCAAGTGGTTGTTGTTCGTTTGAGAGGTTACCAGTGGGAGATGAGGACCAGCAAGAGCTTTCAGGGCTGGCACCTTTAGACTAGGAGCAATCGCTGGACGTTCGCAATTTCGGTATGGAGCTCCGGCCAGATTGAGCAGGAGAGCGAGTGTATGTTGGAACCTTAAGTAGTCTAATCAAGTTCAGAGCCCAAGTGTTTGTGGTTCGTTTGAGAGGTTACCAGTGGGAGATGAGGACCAGCAAGAGCTTTGAGGGCTGGCACCTTTAGACTAGGAGCAATCGCTGGACGTTCGCAATTTCAGATTTGAGCTCTGACGTGAATTAGCGAGGGGAAGCGATGATACGTCTGGACCTTTGAGTGTCTAAAGAAGTTCAGAGCCCAAGTGTTTGTGGTTCGTTTGAGAGGTTACCAGTGGGAGATGAGGAGCAGCAAGAGCTTTCAGGGCTGGCACCTTTAGACTAGGAGTAATCGGTGGACGTTCGCAATTTCAGTGTTGAGCTCTGACGTGAATTAGCGAGGGGAAGCGATGATACGTCTGGACCTTTGAGTGTCTAAAGAAGTTCAGAGCCCAAGTGTTTGTGGTTCGTTTGAGTGGTTACCAGTGGGAGATGAGGACCAGCAAGAGCTTTGAGGGCTGGCACCTTTAGAGTAGGAGCAATCGCTGGACGTTCGCAATTTCAGATTTGAGCTCTGACGTGAATTAGCGAGGGGAAGCGATGATATGTCTGGACCTTTGAGTGTCTAAAGAAGTTCAGAGCCCAAGTGTTTGTGGTTCGTTTGAGAGGTTACCAGTGGGAGATGAGGAGCAGCAAGAGCTTTCAGGGCTGGCACCTTTAGACTAGGAGCAATCGCTGGACGTTAGCAATTGCGGAGTGGAGCTCTGACCAGATTGAGCAGGAGAGCGGGTGTATGTTGCAACATTTAGTAGTCTAAAGAAGTTCAGAGCCCAAGTGTTTGTGGTTCGTTTGAGAGGTTACCAGTGGGAGATGAGGACCAGCAAGAGCTTTCAGGGCTGGCACCTTTAGACTAGGAGCAATTGCTGGACGTTCGCAATTTCAGATTTGAGCTCTGACGTGAATTAGCGAGGGGAAGCGATGATACGTCTGGACCTTTGAGTGTCTAAAGAAGTTCAGAGCCCAAGTGTTTGTGGTTCGTTTGAGAGGTTACCAGTGGGAGATGAGGAGCAGCAAGAGCTTTCAGGGCTGGCACCTTTAGTCTCGGAGTAATCGGTGGACGTTCGCAATTTCAGTGTTGAGCTCTGACTTGAATTAGCGAAGGGAAGCGATGATACATCTGGACCTTTGAGTGTCTAAAGAAGTTCAGAGCCCAAGTGTTTGTGGTTCGTTTGAGAGGTTACCAGTGGGAGATGAGGAGCAGCAAGAGCTTTCAGGGCTGGCACCTTTAGACTAGGAGTAATCGGTGGACGTTCGCAATTTCAGTGTTGAGCTCTGACGTGAATTAGCGAGGGGAAGCGATGATACGTCTGGACCTTTGAGTGTCTAAAGAAGTTCAGAGCCCAAGTGTTTGTGGTTCGTTTGAGAGGTTACCAGTGGGAGATGAGGACCAGCAAGAGCTTTCAGGGCTGGCACCTTTAGAGTAGGAGCAATCGCTGGACGTTCGCAATTTCAGATTTGAGCTCTGACGTGAATTATCGAGGGGAAGCTATGATACGTCTGGACCTTTGAGTGTCTAAACAAGTTCAGAGCCCAAGTGTTTCTGGTTCGTTTGAGAGGTTACCAGTGGGAGATGAGGACCAGCAAGAGCTTTCAGGGCTGGCACCTTTAGACTAGGAGCAATCGCTGGACGTTCACAATTTCGGTGTTGAGCTCTGACTTGAATTAGCGAGGGGAAGCGATGATACATCTGGACCTTTGAGTGTCTAAAGAAGTTCAGAGCCCAAGTGTTTGTGGTTCGTTTGAGAGGTTACCAGTGGGAGATGAGGACCAGCAAGAGCTTTCAGGGCTGGCACCTTTAGACTAGGAGCAATCGTTGGACGTTCACAATATGGTTATGGAGCTCTGGCCAGATTGAGCAGGAGAGCGAGTGTATGTTGGAACCTTTAGTAGTCTAATCAAGTTCAGAGCCCAAGTGTTTGTGGTTCGTTTGAGAGGTTACCAGTGAGAGATGAGGACCAGCAAGAGCTTTCAGGGCTGGCACCTTTAGACTAGGAGCAATCGCTGGACGTTCACAATTTCGGTGTTGAGCTCTGACGTGAATTAGCGAGGGGAAGCGATAATACGTCTGGATCTTTGAGTGTCTAGAGAAGTTCAGAGCCCAAGTGTTTGTGGCTCGTTTGAGAGGTTACCAGTGGGAGATGAGGACCAGCAAGAGCTTTCAGGGCTGGCACCTTTAGACTACGAGCAATCGCTGGACGTTCGCAATTTCGGTGTGGAGCTCTGGCTAGATTGAGCAGGAGAGCGAGTGTATGTTGGAAACTTTAGTAGTCTAAACAATTTCAGAGCCCAAGTGTTTGTGGTTCGTTTGAGAGGTTACCAGTGGGAGATGAGGACCAGCAAGAGCTTTCAGGGCTGGCACCTTTAGACTAGGAGCAATCGCTGGACGTTCGCTATTTCAGGGTTGCGCTCTAACGTGAATTAGCGAGGGGAAGCGATGATACGTCTGGACCTTTGAGTGTCTAAAGAAGTTCAGAGCCCAAGTGTTTGTGGTTCGTTTGAGAGGTTACCAGTGGGAGATGAGGACCAGCAAGAGCTTTCAGGGCTGGCACCTTTAGACTAGGAGCAATCGCTGGACGTTCGCAATTTCGGTATGGAGCTCTGGCCAGATTGAGCAGGAGAGCGAGTGTATGTTGGAACCTTAAGTAGTCTAATCAAGTTCAGAGCCCAAGTGTTTGTGGTTCGTTTGAGAGGTTACCAGTGGGAGATGAGGACCAGCAAGAGCTTTGAGGGCTGGCACCTTTAGACTAGGAGCAATCGCTGGACGTTCGCAATTTCAGATTTGAGCTCTGACGTGAATTAGCGAGGGGAAGCGATGATATGTCTGGACCTTTGAGTGTCTAAAGAAGTTCAGAGCCCAAGTGTTTGTGGTTCGTTTGAGAGGTTACCAGTGGGAGATGAGGAGCAGCAAGAGCTTTCAGGGCTGGCACCTTTAGACTAGGAGCAATCGCTGGACGTTAGCAATTGCGGAGTGGAGCTCTGACCAGATTGAGCAGGAGAGCGGGTGTATGTTGCAAGATTTAGTAGTCTAAAGAAGTTCAGAGCCCAAGTGTTTGTGGTTCGTTTGAGAGGTTACCAGTGGGAGATGAGGACCAGCAAGAGCTTTCAGGGCTGGCACCTTTAGACTAGGAGCAATTGCTGGACGTTCGCAATTTCAGATTTGAGCTCTGACGTGAATTAGCGAGGGGAAGCGATGATACGTCTGGACCTTTGAGTGTCTAAACAAGTTCAGAGCCCAAGTGTTTCTGGTTCGTTTGAGAGGTTACCAGTGGGAGATGAGGACCAGCAAGAGCTTTCAGGGCTGGCACCTTTAGTCTCGGAGTAATCGGTGGACGTTCGCAATTTCAGTGTTGAGCTCTGACTTGAATTAGCGAAGGGAAGCGATGATACATCTGGACCTTTGAGTGTCTAAAGAAGTTCAGAGCCCAAGTGTTTGTGGTTCGTTTGAGAGGTTACCAGTGGGAGATGAGGAGCAGCAAGAGCTTTCAGGGCTGGCACCTTTAGACTAGGAGTAATCGGTGGACGTTCGCAATTTCAGTGTTGAGCTCTGACGTGAATTAGCGAGGGGAAGCGATGATACGTCTGGACCTTTGAGTGTCTAAAGAAGTTCAGAGCCCAAGTGTTTGTGGTTCGTTTGAGAGGTTACCAGTGGGAGATGAGGACCAGCAAGAGCTTTCAGGGCTGGCACCTTTAGAGTAGGAGCAATCGCTGGACGTTCGCAATTTCAGATTTGAGCTCTGACGTGAATTATCGAGGGGAAGCTATGATACGTCTGGACCTTTGAGTGTCTAAACAAGTTCAGAGCCCAAGTGTTTCTGGTTCGTTTGAGAGGTTACCAGTGGGAGATGAGGACCAGCAAGAGCTTTCAGGGCTGGCACCTTTAGACTAGGAGCAATCGCTGGACGTTCGCAATTTCGGTATGGAGCTCCGGCCAGATTGAGCAGGAGAGCGAGTGTATGTTGGAACCTTAAGTAGTCTAATCAAGTTCAGAGCCCAAGTGTTTGTGGTTCGTTTGAGAGGTTACCAGTGGGAGATGAGGACCAGCAAGAGCTTTGAGGGCTGGCACCTTTAGACTAGGAGCAATCGCTGGACGTTCGCAATTTCAGATTTGAGCTCTGACGTGAATTAGCGAGGGGAAGCGATGATATGTCTGGACCTTTGAGTGTCTAAAGAAGTTCAGAGCCCAAGTGTTTGTGGTTCGTTTGAGAGGTTACCAGTGGGAGATGAGGAGCAGCAAGAGCTTTCAGGGCTGGCACCTTTAGTCTCGGAGTAATCGGTGGACGTTCGCAATTTCAGTGTTGAGCTCTGACTTGAATTAGCGAAGGGAAGCGATGATACATCTGGACCTTTGAGTGTCTAAAGAAGTTCAGAGCCCAAGTGTTTGTGGTTCGTTTGAGAGGTTACCAGTGGGAGATGAGGAGCAGCAAGAGCTTTCAGGGCTGGCACCTTTAGACTAGGAGTAATCGGTGGACGTTCGCAATTTCAGTGTTGAGCTCTGACGTGAATTAGCGAGGGGAAGCGATGATACGTCTGGACCTTTGAGTGTCTAAAGAAGTTCAGAGCCCAAGTGTTTGTGGTTCGTTTGAGAGGTTACCAGTGGGAGATGAGGACCAGCAAGAGCTTTCAGGGCTGGCACCTTTAGAGTAGGAGCAATCACTGGACGTTCGCAATTTCAGATTTGAGCTCTGACGTGAATTATCGAGGGGAAGCTATGATACGTCTGGACCTTTGAGTGTCTAAACAAGTTCAGAGCCCAAGTGTTTATGGTTCGTTTGAGAGGTTACCAGTGGGAGATGAGGACCAGCAAGAGCTTTCAGGGCTGGCACCTTTAGACTAGGAGCAATCGCTGGACGTTCACAATTTCGGTGTTGAGCTCTGACTTGAATTAGCGAGGGGAAGCGATGATACATCTGGACCTTTGAGTGTCTAAAGAAGTTCAGAGCCCAAGTGTTTGTGGTTCGTTTGAGAGGTTACCAGTGGGAGATGAGGACCAGCAAGAGCTTTCAGGGCTGGCACCTTTAGACTAGGAGCAATCGCTGGACGTTCACAATATGGTTATGGAGCTCTGGCCAGATTGAGCAGGAGAGCGAGTGTATGTTGGAACCTTTAGTAGTCTAATCAAGTTCAGAGCCCAAGTGTTTGTGGTTCGTTTGAGAGGTTACCAGTGAGAGATGAGGACCAGCAAGAGCTTTCAGGGCTGGCACCTTTAGACTAGGAGCAATCGCTGGACGTTCACAATTTCGGTGTTGAGCTCTGACGTGAATTAGCGAGGGGAAGCGATGATACGTCTGGACCTTTGAGTGTCTAAAGAAGTTCAGAGCCCAAGTGTTTGTGGTTCGTTTGAGAGGTTACCAGTGGGAGATGAGGACCAGCAAGAGCTTTCAGGGCTGGCACCTTTAGACTAGGAGCAATCGCTGGACGTTCGCAATTGCGGTGTGGAGCTCTGGCCAGATTGAGCAGGAGAGCAGGTGTATGTTGCAACCTTTAGTAGTCTAAAGAAGTTCAGAGCCCAAGTGTTTGTGGCTCGTTTGAGAGGTTACCAGTGGGAGATGAGGACCAGCAAGAGCTTTCAGGGCTGGCACCTTTAGACTAGGAGCAATCGCTGGACGTTCGCAATTTCAGATTTGAGCTCTGACGTGAATTAGCGAGGGGAAGCGATGATATGTCTGAACTTTGAGTGTCTAAACAAGTTCAGAGCCCAAGTGTTTGTGGCTCGTTTGAGAGGTTACCAGTGGGAGATGAGGACCAGCAAGAGCTTTCAGGGCTGGCACCTTTAGACTACGAGCAATCGCTGGACGTTCGCAATTTCGGTGTGGAGCTCTGGCTAGATTGAGCAGGAGAGCGAGTGTATGTTGGAAACTTTAGTAGTCTAAACAATTTCAGAGCCCAAGTGTTTGTGGTTCGTTTGAGAGGTTACCAGTGGGAGATGAGGACCAGCAAGAGCTTTCAGGGCTGGCACCTTTAGACTAGGAGCAATCGCTGGACGTTCGCTATTTCAGGGTTGCGCTCTAACGTGAATTAGCGAGGGGAAGCGATGATACGTCTGGACCTTTGAGTGTCTAAAGAAGTTCAGAGCCCAAGTGGTTGTGGTTCGTTTGAGAGGTTACCAGTGGGAGATGAGGAGCAGCAAGAGCTTTCAGGGCTGGCACCTTTAGACTAGGAGCAATCGCTGGACGTTCGCAATTTCGGTATGGAGCTCCGGCCAGATTGAGCAGGAGAGCGAGTGTATGTTGGAACCTTAAGTAGTCTAATCAAGTTCAGAGCCCAAGTGTTTGTGGTTCGTTTGAGAGGTTACCAGTGGGAGATGAGGACCAGCAAGAGCTTTGAGGGCTGGCACCTTTAGACTAGGAGCAATCGCTGGACGTTCGCAATTTCAGATTTGAGCTCTGACGTGAATTAGCGAGGGGAAGCGATGATACGTCTGGACCTTTGAGTGTCTAAAGAAGTTCAGAGCCCAAGTGTTTGTGGTTCGTTTGAGAGGTTACCAGTGGGAGATGAGGAGCAGCAAGAGCTTTCAGGGCTGGCACCTTTAGACTAGGAGTAATCGGTGGACGTTCGCAATTTCAGTGTTGAGCTCTGACGTGAATTAGCGAGGGGAAGCGATGATACGTCTGGACCTTTGAGTGTCTAAAGAAGTTCAGAGCCCAAGTGTTTGTGGTTCGTTTGAGTGGTTACCAGTGGGAGATGAGGACCAGCAAGAGCTTTGAGGGCTGGCACCTTTAGAGTAGGAGCAATCGCTGGACGTTCGCAATTTCAGTGTTGAGCTCTGACGTGAATTAGCGAGGGGAAGCGATGATATGTCTGGACCTTTGAGTGTCTAAAGAAGTTCAGAGCCCAAGTGTTTGTGGTTCGTTTGAGAGGTTACCAGTGGGAGATGAGGAGCAGCAAGAGCTTTCAGGGCTGGCACCTTTAGACTAGGAGCAATCGCTGGACGTTAGCAATTGCGGAGTGGAGCTCTGACCAGATTGAGCAGGAGAGCGGGTGTATGTTGCAACATTTAGTAGTCTAAAGAAGTTCAGAGCCCAAGTGTTTGTGGTTCGTTTGAGAGGTTACCAGTGGGAGATGAGGACCAGCAAGAGCTTTCAGGGCTGGCACCTTTAGACTAGGAGCAATTGCTGGACGTTCGCAATTTCAGATTTGAGCTCTGACGTGAATTAGCGAGGGGAAGCGATGATACGTCTGGACCTTTGAGTGTCTAAACAAGTTCAGAGCCAAAGTGTTTCTGGTTCGTTTGAGAGGTTACCAGTGGGAGATGAGGACCAGCAAGAGCTTTCAGGGCTGGCACCTTTAGTCTCGGAGTAATCGGTGGACGTTCGCAATTTCAGTGTTGAGCTCTGACTTGAATTAGCGAAGGGAAGCGATGATACATCTGGACCTTTGAGTGTCTAAAGAAGTTCAGAGCCCAAGTGTTTGTGGTTCGTTTGAGAGGTTACCAGTGGGAGATGAGGAGCAGCAAGAGCTTTCAGGGCTGGCACCTTTAGACTAGGAGTAATCGGTGGACGTTCGCAATTTCAGTGTTGAGCTCTGACGTGAATTAGCGAGGGGAAGCGATGATACGTCTGGACCTTTGAGTGTCTAAAGAAGTTCAGAGCCCAAGTGTTTGTGGTTCGTTTGAGAGGTTACCAGTGGGAGATGAGGACCAGCAAGAGCTTTCAGGGCTGGCACCTTTAGAGTAGGAGCAATCGCTGGACGTTCGCAATTTCAGATTTGAGCTCTGACGTGAATTATCGAGGGGAAGCTATGATACGTCTGGACCTTTGAGTGTCTAAACAAGTTCAGAGCCCAAGTGTTTCTGGTTCGTTTGAGAGGTTACCAGTGGGAGATGAGGACCAGCAAGAGCTTTCAGGGCTGGCACCTTTAGACTAGGAGCAATCGCTGGACGTTCGCAATTTCGGTATGGAGCTCCGGCCAGATTGAGCAGGAGAGCGAGTGTATGTTGGAACCTTAAGTAGTCTAATCAAGTTCAGAGCCCAAGTGTTTGTGGTTCGTTTGAGAGGTTACCAGTGGGAGATGAGGACCAGCAAGAGCTTTGAGGGCTGGCACCTTTAGACTAGGAGCAATCGCTGGACGTTCGCAATTTCAGATTTGAGCTCTGACGTGAATTAGCGAGGGGAAGCGATGATATGTCTGGACCTTTGAGTGTCTAAAGAAGTTCAGAGCCCAAGTGTTTGTGGTTCGTTTGAGAGGTTACCAGTGGGAGATGAGGAGCAGCAAGAGCTTTCAGGGCTGGCACCTTTAGTCTCGGAGTAATCGGTGGACGTTCGCAATTTCAGTGTTGAGCTCTGACTTGAATTAGCGAAGGGAAGCGATGATACATCTGGACCTTTGAGTGTCTAAAGAAGTTCAGAGCCCAAGTGTTTGTGGTTCGTTTGAGAGGTTACCAGTGGGAGATGAGGAGCAGCAAGAGCTTTCAGGGCTGGCACCTTTAGACTAGGAGTAATCGGTGGACGTTCGCAATTTCAGTGTTGAGCTCTGACGTGAATTAGCGAGGGGAAGCGATGATACGTCTGGACCTTTGAGTGTCTAAACAAGTTCAGAGCCCAAGTGTTTGTGGCTCGTTTGAGAGGTTACCAGTGGGAGATGAGGACCAGCAAGAGCTTTCAGGGCTGGCACCTTTAGACTACGAGCAATCGCTGGACGTTCGCAATTTCGGTGTGGAGCTCTGGCTAGATTGAGCAGGAGAGCGAGTGTATGTTGGAAACTTTAGTAGTCTAAACAATTTCAGAGCCCAAGTGTTTGTGGTTCGTTTGAGAGGTTACCAGTGGGAGATGAGGACCAGCAAGAGCTTTCAGGGCTGGCACCTTTAGACTAGGAGCAATCGCTGGACGTTCGCTATTTCAGGGTTGCGCTCTAACGTGAATTAGCGAGGGGAAGCGATGATACGTCTGGACCTTTGAGTGTCTAAAGAAGTTCAGAGCCCAAGTGGTTGTGGTTCGTTTGAGAGGTTACCAGTGGGAGATGAGGAGCAGCAAGAGCTTTCAGGGCTGGCACCTTTAGACTAGGAGCAATCGCTGGACGTTCGCAATTTCGGTATGGAGCTCCGGCCAGATTGAGCAGGAGAGCGAGTGTATGTTGGAACCTTAAGTAGTCTAATCAAGTTCAGAGCCCAAGTGTTTGTGGTTCGTTTGAGAGGTTACCAGTGGGAGATGAGGACCAGCAAGAGCTTTGAGGGCTGGCACCTTTAGACTAGGAGCAATCGCTGGACGTTCGCAATTTCAGATTTGAGCTCTGACGTGAATTAGCGAGGGGAAGCGATGATACGTCTGGACCTTTGAGTGTCTAAAGAAGTTCAGAGCCCAAGTGTTTGTGGTTCGTTTGAGAGGTTACCAGTGGGAGATGAGGAGCAGCAAGAGCTTTCAGGGCTGGCACCTTTAGACTAGGAGTAATCGGTGGACGTTCGCAATTTCAGTGTTGAGCTCTGACGTGAATTAGCGAGGGGAAGCGATGATACGTCTGGACCTTTGAGTGTCTAAAGAAGTTCAGAGCCCAAGTGTTTGTGGTTCGTTTGAGTGGTTACCAGTGGGAGATGAGGACCAGCAAGAGCTTTGAGGGCTGGCACCTTTAGAGTAGGAGCAATCGCTGGACGTTCGCAATTTCAGATTTGAGCTCTGACGTGAATTAGCGAGGGGAAGCGATGATATGTCTGGACCTTTGAGTGTCTAAAGAAGTTCAGAGCCCAAGTGTTTGTGGTTCGTTTGAGAGGTTACCAGTGGGAGATGAGGAGCAGCAAGAGCTTTCAGGGCTGGCACCTTTAGACTAGGAGCAATCGCTGGACGTTAGCAATTGCGGAGTGGAGCTCTGACCAGATTGAGCAGGAGAGCGGGTGTATGTTGCAACATTTAGTAGTCTAAAGAAGTTCAGAGCCCAAGTGTTTGTGGTTCGTTTGAGAGGTTACCAGTGGGAGATGAGGACCAGCAAGAGCTTTCAGGGCTGGCACCTTTAGACTAGGAGCAATTGCTGGACGTTCGCAATTTCAGATTTGAGCTCTGACGTGAATTAGCGAGGGGAAGCGATGATACGTCTGGACCTTTGAGTGTCTAAACAAGTTCAGAGCCAAAGTGTTTCTGGTTCGTTTGAGAGGTTACCAGTGGGAGATGAGGACCAGCAAGAGCTTTCAGGGCTGGCACCTTTAGTCTCGGAGTAATCGGTGGACGTTCGCAATTTCAGTGTTGAGCTCTGACTTGAATTAGCGAAGGGAAGCGATGATACATCTGGACCTTTGAGTGTCTAAAGAAGTTCAGAGCCCAAGTGTTTGTGGTTCGTTTGAGAGGTTACCAGTGGGAGATGAGGAGCAGCAAGAGCTTTCAGGGCTGGCACCTTTAGACTAGGAGTAATCGGTGGACGTTCGCAATTTCAGTGTTGAGCTCTGACGTGAATTAGCGAGGGGAAGCGATGATACGTCTGGACCTTTGAGTGTCTAAAGAAGTTCAGAGCCCAAGTGTTTGTGGTTCGTTTGAGAGGTTACCAGTGGGAGATGAGGACCAGCAAGATCTTTCAGGGCTGGCACCTTTAGAGTAGGAGCAATCGCTGGACGTTCGCAATTTCAGATTTGAGCTCTGACGTGAATTATCGAGGGGAAGCTATGATACGTCTGGACCTTTGAGTGTCTAAACAAGTTCAGAGCCCAAGTGTTTCTGGTTCGTTTGAGAGGTTACCAGTGGGAGATGAGGACCAGCAAGAGCTTTCAGGGCTGGCACCTTTAGACTAGGAGCAATCGCTGGACGTTCGCAATTTCGGTATGGAGCTCCGGCCAGATTGAGCAGGAGAGCGAGTGTATGTTGGAACCTTAAGTAGTCTAATCAAGTTCAGAGCCCAAGTGTTTGTGGTTCGTTTGAGAGGTTACCAGTGGGAGATGAGGACCAGCAAGAGCTTTGAGGGCTGGCACCTTTAGACTAGGAGCAATCGCTGGACGTTCGCAATTTCAGATTTGAGCTCTGACGTGAATTAGCGAGGGGAAGCGATGATATGTCTGGACCTTTGAGTGTCTAAAGAAGTTCAGAGCCCAAGTGTTTGTGGTTCGTTTGAGAGGTTACCAGTGGGAGATGAGGAGCAGCAAGAGCTTTCAGGGCTGGCACCTTTAGTCTCGGAGTAATCGGTGGACGTTCGCAATTTCAGTGTTGAGCTCTGACTTGAATTAGCGAAGGGAAGCGATGATACATCTGGACCTTTGAGTGTCTAAAGAAGTTCAGAGCCCAAGTGTTTGTGGTTCGTTTGAGAGGTTACCAGTGGGAGATGAGGAGCAGCAAGAGCTTTCAGGGCTGGCACCTTTAGACTAGGAGTAATCGGTGGACGTTCGCAATTTCAGTGTTGAGCTCTGACGTGAATTAGCGAGGGGAAGCGATGATACGTCTGGACCTTTGAGTGTCTAAAGAAGTTCAGAGCCCAAGTGTTTGTGGTTCGTTTGAGAGGTTACCAGTGGGAGATGAGGACCAGCAAGAGCTTTCAGGGCTGGCACCTTTAGAGTAGGAGCAATCACTGGACGTTCGCAATTTCAGATTTGAGCTCTGACGTGAATTATCGAGGGGAAGCTATGATACGTCTGGACCTTTGAGTGTCTAAACAAGTTCAGAGCCCAAGTGTTTATGGTTCGTTTGAGAGGTTACCAGTGGGAGATGAGGACCAGCAAGAGCTTTCAGGGCTGGCACCTTTAGACTAGGAGCAATCGCTGGACGTTCACAATTTCGGTGTTGAGCTCTGACTTGAATTAGCGAGGGGAAGCGATGATACATCTGGACCTTTGAGTGTCTAAAGAAGTTCAGAGCCCAAGTGTTTGTGGTTCGTTTGAGAGGTTACCAGTGGGAGATGAGGACCAGCAAGAGCTTTCAGGGCTGGCACCTTTAGACTAGGAGCAATCGCTGGACGTTCACAATATGGTTATGGAGCTCTGGCCAGATTGAGCAGGAGAGCGAGTGTATGTTGGAACCTTTAGTAGTCTAATCAAGTTCAGAGCCCAAGTGTTTGTGGTTCGTTTGAGAGGTTACCAGTGAGAGATGAGGACCAGCAAGAGCTTTCAGGGCTGGCACCTTTAGACTAGGAGCAATCGCTGGACGTTCACAATTTCGGTGTTGAGCTCTGACGTGAATTAGCGAGGGGAAGCGATGATACGTCTGGACCTTTGAGTGTCTAAAGAAGTTCAGAGCCCAAGTGTTTGTGGTTCGTTTGAGAGGTTACCAGTGGGAGATGAGGACCAGCAAGAGCTTTCAGGGCTGGCACCTTTAGACTAGGAGCAATCGCTGGACGTTCGCAATTGCGGAGTGGAGCTCTGGCCAGATTGAGCAGGAGAGCAGGTGTATGTTGCAACCTTTAGTAGTCTAAAGAAGTTCAGAGCCCAAGTGTTTGTGGCTCGTTTGAGAGGTTACCAGTGGGAGATGAGGACCAGCAAGAGCTTTCAGGGCTGGCACCTTTAGACTAGGAGCAATCGCTGGACGTTCGCAATTTCAGATTTGAGCTCTGACGTGAATTAGCGAGGGGAAGCGATGATATGTCTGAACTTTGAGTGTCTAAACAAGTTCAGAGCCCAAGTGTTTGTGGCTCGTTTGAGAGGTTACCAGTGGGAGATGAGGACCAGCAAGAGCTTTCAGGGCTGGCACCTTTAGACTACGAGCAATCGCTGGACGTTCGCAATTTCGGTGTGGAGCTCTGGCTAGATTGAGCAGGAGAGCGAGTGTATGTTGGAAACTTTAGTAGTCTAAACAATTTCAGAGCCCAAGTGTTTGTGGTTCGTTTGAGAGGTTACCAGTGGGAGATGAGGACCAGCAAGAGCTTTCAGGGCTGGCACCTTTAGACTAGGAGCAATCGCTGGACGTTCGCTATTTCAGGGTTGCGCTCTAACGTGAATTAGCGAGGGGAAGCGATGATACGTCTGGACCTTTGAGTGTCTAAAGAAGTTCAGAGCCCAAGTGGTTGTGGTTCGTTTGAGAGGTTACCAGTGGGAGATGAGGACCAGCAAGAGCTTTCAGGGCTGGCACCTTTAGACTAGGAGCAATCGCTGGACGTTCGCAATTTCGGTATGGAGCTCCGGCCAGATTGAGCAGGAGAGCGAGTGTATGTTGGAACCTTAAGTAGTCTAATCAAGTTCAGAGCCCAAGTGTTTGTGGTTCGTTTGAGAGGTTACCAGTGGGAGATGAGGACCAGCAAGAGCTTTGAGGGCTGGCACCTTTAGACTAGGAGCAATCGCTGGACGTTCGCAATTTCAGATTTGAGCTCTGACGTGAATTATCGAGGGGAAGCGATGATACGTCTGGACCTTTGAGTGTCTAAAGAAGTTCAGAGCCCAAGTGTTTGTGGTTCGTTTGAGAGGTTACCAGTGGGAGATGAGGAGCAGCAAGAGCTTTCAGGGCTGGCACCTTTAGACTAGGAGTAATCGGTGGACGTTCGCAATTTCAGTGTTGAGCTCTGACGTGAATTAGCGAGGGGAAGCGATGATACGTCTGGACCTTTGAGTGTCTAAAGAAGTTCAGAGCCCAAGTGTTTGTGGTTCGTTTGAGTGGTTACCAGTGGGAGATGAGGACCAGCAAGAGCTTTGAGGGCTGGCACCTTTAGAGTAGGAGCAATCGCTGGACGTTCGCAATTTCAGATTTGAGCTCTGACGTGAATTAGCGAGGGGAAGCGATGATATGTCTGGACCTTTGAGTGTCTAAAGAAGTTCAGAGCCCAAGTGTTTGTGGTTCGTTTGAGAGGTTACCAGTGGGAGATGAGGAGCAGCAAGAGCTTTCAGGGCTGGCACCTTTAGACTAGGAGCAATCGCTGGACGTTAGCAATTGCGGAGTGGAGCTCTGACCAGATTGAGCAGGAGAGCGGGTGTATGTTGCAACATTTAGTAGTCTAAAGAAGTTCAGAGCCCAAGTGTTTGTGGTTCGTTTGAGAGGTTACCAGTGGGAGATGAGGACCAGCAAGAGCTTTCAGGGCTGGCACCTTTAGACTAGGAGCAATTGCTGGACGTTCGCAATTTCAGATTTGAGCTCTGACGTGAATTAGCGAGGGGAAGCGATGATACGTCTGGACCTTTGAGTGTCTAAACAAGTTCAGAGCCAAAGTGTTTCTGGTTCGTTTGAGAGGTTACCAGTGGGAGATGAGGACCAGCAAGAGCTTTCAGGGCTGGCACCTTTAGTCTCGGAGTAATCGGTGGACGTTCGCAATTTCAGTGTTGAGCTCTGACTTGAATTAGCGAAGGGAAGCGATGATACATCTGGACCTTTGAGTGTCTAAAGAAGTTCAGAGCCCAAGTGTTTGTGGTTCGTTTGAGAGGTTACCAGTGGGAGATGAGGAGCAGCAAGAGCTTTCAGGGCTGGCACCTTTAGACTAGGAGTAATCGGTGGACGTTCGCAATTTCAGATTTGAGCTCTGACGTGAATTAGCGAGGGGAAGCGATGATACGTCTGGACCTTTGAGTGTCTAAAGAAGTTCAGAGCCCAAGTGTTTGTGGTTCGTTTGAGAGGTTACCAGTGGGAGATGAGGACCAGCAAGAGCTTTCAGGGCTGGCACCTTTAGAGTAGGAGCAATCGCTGGACGTTCGCAATTTCAGATTTGAGCTCTGACGTGAATTATCGAGGGGAAGCTATGATACGTCTGGACCTTTGAGTGTCTAAACAAGTTCAGAGCCCAAGTGTTTCTGGTTCGTTTGAGAGGTTACCAGTGGGAGATGAGGACCAGCAAGAGCTTTCAGGGCTGGCACCTTTAGACTAGGAGCAATCGCTGGACGTTCACAATTTCGGTGTTGAGCTCTGACTTGAATTAGCGAGGGGAAGCGATGATACATCTGGACCTTTGAGTGTCTAAGCAAGTTCAGAGCCCAAGTGTTTGTGGTTCGTTTGAGAGGTTACCAGTGGGAGATGAGGACCAGCAAGAGCTTTCAGGGCTGGCACCTTTAGACTAGGAGCAATCGTTGGACGTTCACAATATGGTTATGGAGCTCTGGCCAGATTGAGCAGGAGAGCGAGTGTATGTTGGAACCTTTAGTAGTCTAATCAAGTTCAGAGCCCAAGTGTTTGTGGTTCGTTTGAGAGGTTACCAGTGAGAGATGAGGACCAGCAAGAGCTTTGAGGGCTGGCACCTTTAGACTAGGAGCAATCGCTGGACGTTCCCAATTTCGGTGTTGAGCTCTGACGTGAATTAGCGAGGGGAAGCGATGATACGTCTGGACCTTTGAGTGTCTAAAGAAGTTCAGAGCCCAAGTGTTTGTGGTTCGTTTGAGAGGTTACCAGTGGGAGATGAGGAGCAGCAAGAGCTTTCAGGGCTGGCACCTTTAGACTAGGAGCAATCGCTGGACGTTCGCAATTGCGGTGTGGAGCTCTGGCCAGATTGAGCAGGAGAGCAGGTGTATGTTGCAACCTTTAGTAGTCTAAAGAAGTTCAGAGCGCAAGTGTTTGTGGCTCGTTTGAGAGGTTACCAGTGGGAGATGAGGACCAGCAAGAGCTTTCAGGGCTGGCACCTTTAGACTAGGAGCAATCGCTGGACGTTCGCAATTTCAGATTTGAGCTCTGACGTGAATTAGCGAGGGGAAGCGATTATATGTCTGAACTTTGAGTGTCTAAACAAGTTCAGAGCCCAAGTGTTTGTGGCTCGTTTGAGAGGTTACCAGTGGGAGATGAGGACCAGCAAGAGCTTTCAGGGCTGGCACCTTTAGACTACGAGCAATCGCTGGACGTTCGCAATTTCGGTGTGGAGCTCTGGCTAGATTGAGCAGGAGAGCGAGTGTATGTTGGAAACTTTAGTAGTCTAAACAATTTCAGAGCCCAAGTGTTTGTGGTTCGTTTGAGAGGTTACCAGTGGGAGATGAGGACCAGCAAGAGCTTTGAGGGCTGGCACCTTTAGACTAGGAGCAATCGCTGGACGTTCGCTATTTCAGGGTTGCGCTCTAACGTGAATTAGCGAGGGGAAGCGATGATACGTCTGGACCTTTGAGTGTCTAAAGAAGTTCAGAGCCCAAGTGGTTGTGGTTCGTTTGAGAGGTTACCAGTGGGAGATGAGGACCAGCAAGAGCTTTCAGGGCTGGCACCTTTAGACTAGGAGCAATCGCTGGACGTTCGCAATTTCGGTATGGAGCTCCGGCCAGATTGAGCAGGAGAGCGAGTGTATGTTGGAACCTTAAGTAGTCTAATCAAGTTCAGAGCCCAAGTGTTTGTGGTTCGTTTGAGAGGTTACCAGTGGGAGATGAGGACCAGCAAGAGCTTTGAGGGCTGGCACCTTTAGACTAGGAGCAATCGCTGGACGTTCGCAATTTCAGATTTGAGCTCTGACGTGAATTAGCGAGGGGAAGCGATGATATGTCTGGACCTTTGAGTGTCTAAAGAAGTTCAGAGCCCAAGTGTTTGTGGTTCGTTTGAGAGGTTACCAGTGGGAGATGAGGAGCAGCAAGAGCTTTCAGGGCTGGCACCTTTAGACTAGGAGCAATCGCTGGACGTTAGCAATTGCGGAGTGGAGCTCTGGCCAGATTGAGCAGGAGAGCGAGTGTATGTTGGAACCTTTAGTAGTCTAAAGAAGTTCAGAGCCCAAGTGTTTGTGGTTCGTTTGAGAGGTTACCAGTGGGAGATGAGGACCAGCAAGAGCTTTCAGGGCTGGCACCTTTAGACTAGGAGCAATTGCTGGACGTTCGCAATTTCAGATTTGAGCTCTGACGTGAATTAGCGAGGGGAAGCGATGATACGTCTGGACCTTTGAGTGTCTAAACAAGTTCAGAGCCCAAGTGTTTGTGGTTCGTTTGAGAGGTTACCAGTGGGAGATGAGGACCAGCAAGAGCTTTCAGGGCTGGCACCTTTAGTCTCGGAGTAATCGCTGGACGTTCGCAATTTCAGTGTTGAGCTCTTACTTGAATTAGCTAAGGGAAGCGATGATACGTCTGGACCTTTGAGTGTCTAAACAAGTTCAGAGCCCAAGTGTTTGTGGTTCGTTTGAGAGGTTACCAGTGGGAGATGAGGACCAGCAAGAGCTTTCAGGGCTGGCACCTTTAGACTAGGAGTAATCGGTAGACGTTCGCAATTTCAGTGTTGAGCTCTGACGTGAATTAGCGAGGGGAAGCGATGATACGTCTGGACCTTTGAGTGTCTAAAGAAGTTCAGAGCCCAAGTGTTTGTGGTTCGTTTGAGAGGTTACCAGTGGGAGATGAGGACCAGCAAGAGCTTTCAGGGCTGGCACCTTTAGACTAGGAGCAATCGCTGGACGTTCGCAATTTCAGATTTGAGCTCTGACGTGAATTATCGAGGGGAAGCGATGATACGTCTGGACCTTTGAGTGTCTAAAGAAGTTCAGAGCCCAAGTGTTTGTGGTTCGTTTGAGAGGTTACCAGTGGGAGATGAGGACCAGCAAGAGCTTTCAGGGCTGGCACCTTTAGACTAGGAGCAATCGCTGAACGTTCGCAATTTCGGTGTGGAGCTCTGGCTAGATTGAGCAGGAGAGCGAGTGTATGTTGGAACCTTTAGTAGTCTAAACAAGTTCAGAGCCCAAGTGTTTGTGGCTCGTTTGAGAGGTTACCAGTGGGAGATGAGGACCAGCAAGAGCTTTCAGGGCTGGCACCTTTAGAGTAGGAGCAATCGCTGGACGTTCGCAATTTCAGATTTGAGCTCTGACGTGAATTAGCGAGGGGAAGCGATGATACGTCTGGACCTTTGAGTGTCTAAACAAGTTCAGAGCCCAAGTGTTTCTGGTTCATTTGAGAGGTTACCAGTGGGAGATGAGGACCAGCAAGAGCTTTCAGGGCTGGCACCTTTAGACTAGGAGCAATCGCTGGACGTTCACAATTTCGGTGTTGAGCTCTGACTTGAATTAGCGAGGGGAAGCGATGATACATCTGGACCTTTGAGTGTCTAAAGAAGTTCAGAGCCCAAGTGTTTGTGGTTCGTTTGAGAGGTTACCAGTGGGAGATGAGGACCAGCAAGAGCTTTCAGGGCTGGCACCTTTAGACTAGGAGCAATCGCTGGACGTTCACAATATGGTTATGGAGCTCTGGCCAGATTGAGCAGGAGAGCGAGTGTATGTTGGAACCTTTAGTAGTCTAATCAAGTTCAGAGCCCAAGTGTTTGTGGTTCGTTTGAGAGGTTACCAGTGGGAGATGAGGACCAGCAAGAGCTTTCAGGGCTGGCACCTTTAGACTAGGAGCAATCGCTGGACGTTCGCAATTGCGGTGTGGAGCTCTGGCCAGATTGAGCA
The DNA here is from genome assembly GCF_030936135.1 of Gavia stellata. Lineage (NCBI taxonomy): Eukaryota > Metazoa > Chordata > Aves > Gaviiformes > Gaviidae > Gavia > Gavia stellata. The sequence goes on along the minus strand of NW_026777264.1, from coordinate 116,185 downwards.
GGAGAGCAGGTGTATGTTGCAACCTTTAGTAGTCTAAAGAAGTTCAGAGCCCAAGTGTTTGTGGCTCGTTTGAGAGGTTACCAGTGGGAGATGAGGACCAGCAAGAGCTTTCAGGGCTGGCACCTTTAGACTAGGAGCAATCGCTGGACATTCGCAATTTCAGATTTGAGCTCTGACGTGAATTAGCGAGGGGAAGCGATGATATGTCTGAACTTTGAGTGTCTAAAGAAGTTCAGAGCCCAAGTGTTTGTGGTTCGTTTGAGAGGTTACCAGTGGGAGATGAGGACCAGCAAGATCTTTCAGGGCTGGCACCTTTAGACTACGAGCAATCGCTGGACGTTCGCAATTTCAGGGTTGCGCTCTAACGTGAATTAGCGAGGGGAAGCGATGATACGTCTGGACCTTTGAGTGTCTAAAGAAGTTCAGAGCCCAAGTGGTTGTGGTTCGTTTGAGAGGTTACCAGTGGGAGATGAGGAGCAGCAAGAGCTTTCAGGGCTGGCACCTTTAGACTAGGAGCAATCGCTGGACGTTCACAATATCGGTATGGAGCTCTGGCCAGATTGAGGAGGAGAGCGAGTGTATGTTGGAACCTTAAGTAGTCTAATCAAGTTCAGAGCTCAAGTGTTTGTGGTTCGTTTGAGAGGTTACCAGTGGGAGATGAGGACCAGCAAGAGCTTTCAGGGCTGGCACCTTTAGACTAGGAGCAATTGCTGGACGTTCGCAATTTCAGATTTGAGCTCTGACGTGAATTAGCGAGGGGAAGCGATGATACGTCTGGACCTTTGAGTGTCTAAACAAGTTCAGAGCCCAAGTGTTTCTGGTTCGTTTGAGAGGTTACCAGTGGGAGATGAGGACCAGCAAGAGCTTTCAGGGCTGGCACCTTTAGACTAGGAGCAATCGCTGGACGTTCACAATTTCGGTGTTGAGCTCTGACTTGAATTAGCGAGGGGAAGCGATGATACATCTGGACCTTTGAGTGTCTAAAGAAGTTCAGAGCCCAAGTGTTTGTGGTTCGTTTGAGAGGTTACCAGTGGGAGATGAGGACCAGCAAGAGCTTTCAGGGCTGGCACCTTTAGACTAGGAGCAATCGCTGGACGTTCACAATATGGTTATGGAGCTCTGGCCAGATTGAGCAGGAGAGCGAGTGTATGTTGGAACCTTTAGTAGTCTAATCAAGTTCAGAGCCCAAGTGTTTGTGGTTCGTTTGAGAGGTTACCAGTGAGAGATGAGGACCAGCAAGAGCTTTCAGGGCTGGCACCTTTAGACTAGGAGCAATCGCTGGACGTTCACAATTTCGGTGTTGAGCTCTGACGTGAATTAGCGAGGGGAAGCGATGATACGTCTGGACCTTTGAGTGTCTAAAGAAGTTCAGAGCCCAAGTGTTTGTGGTTCGTTTGAGAGGTTACCAGTGGGAGATGAGGACCAGCAAGAGCTTTCAGGGCTGGCACCTTTAGACTAGGAGCAATCGCTGGACGTTCGCAATTGCGGTGTGGAGCTCTGGCCAGATTGAGCAGGAGAGCAGGTGTATGTTGTAACCTTTAGTAGTCTAAAGAAGTTCAGAGCCCAAGTGTTTGTGGCTCGTTTGAGAGGTTACCAGTGGGAGATGAGGACCAGCAAGAGCTTTCAGGGCTGGCACCTTTAGACTAGGAGCAATCGCTGGACATTCGCAATTTCAGATTTGAGCTCTGACGTGAATTAGCGAGGGGAAGCGATGATATGTCTGAACTTTGAGTGTCTAAAGAAGTTCAGAGCCCAAGTGTTTGTGGTTCGTTTGATAGGTTACCAGTGGGAGATGAGGACCAGCAAGATCTTTCAGGGCTGGCACCTTTAGACTACGAGCAATCGCTGGACGTTCGCAATTTCAGGGTTGCGCTCTAACGTGAATTAGCGAGGGGAAGCGATGATACGTCTGGACCTTTGAGTGTCTAAAGAAGTTCAGAGCCCAAGTGGTTGTGGTTCGTTTGAGAGGTTACCAGTGGGAGATGAGGAGCAGCAAGAGCTTTCAGGGCTGGCACCTTTAGACTAGGAGCAATCGCTGGACGTTCACAATATCGGTATGGAGCTCTGGCCAGATTGAGGAGGAGAGCGAGTGTATGTTGGAACCTTAAGTAGTCTAATCAAGTTCAGAGCCCAAGTGTTTGTGGTTCGTTTGAGAGGTTACCAGTGGGAGATGAGGACCAGCAAGAGCTTTCAGGGCTGGCACCTTTAGACTAGGAGCAATCGCTGGACGTTCGCAATTTCAGATTTGAGCTCTGACGTGAATTAGCGAGGGGAAGCGATGATATGTCTGGACCTTTGAGTGTCTAAAGAAGTTCAGAGCCCAAGTGTTTGTGGTTCGTTTGAGAGGTTACCAGTGGGAGATGAGGAGCAGCAAGAGCTTTCAGGGCTGGCACCTTTAGACTAGGAGCAATCGCTGGACGTTAGCAATTGCGGAGTGGAGCTCTGGCCAGATTGAGCAGGAGAGCGGGTGTATGTTGCAACCTTTAGTAGTCTAAAGAAGTTCAGAGCCCAAGTGTTTGTGGTTCGTTTGAGAGGTTACCAGTGGGAGATGAGGACCAGCAAGAGCTTTCAGGGCTGGCACCTTTAGACTAGGAGCAATTGCTGGACGTTCGCAATTTCAGATTTGAGCTCTGACGTGAATTAGCGAGGGGAAGCGATGATACGTCTGGACCTTTGAGTGTCTAAAGAAGTTCAGAGCCCAAGTGTTTGTGGTTCGTTTGAGAGGTTACCAGTGGGAGATGAGGACCAGCAAGAGCTTTCAGGGCTGGCACCTTTAGTCTCGGAGTAATCGGTGGACGTTCGCAATTTCAGTGTTGAGCTCTGACTTGAATTAGCGAAGGGAAGCGATGATACATCTGGACCTTTGAGTGTCTAAAGAAGTTCAGAGCCCAAGTGTTTGTGGTTCGTTTGAGAGGTTACCAGTGGGCGATGAGGAGCAGCAAGAGCTTTCAGGGCTGGCACCTTTAGACTAGGAGTAATCGGTGGACGTTCGCAATTTCAGTGTTGAGCTCTGACGTGAATTATCGAGGGGAAGCGATGATACGTCTGGACCTTTGAGTGTCTAAAGAAGTTCAGAGCCCAAGTGTTTGTGGTTCGTTTGAGAGGTTACCAGTGGGAGATGAGGAGCAGCAAGAGCTTTCAGGGCTGGCACCTTTAGACTAGGAGCAATCGCTGGACGTTCGCAATTTCAGATTTGAGCTCTGACGTGAATTAGCGAGGGGAAGCGATGATACGTCTGGACCTTTGAGTGTCTAAAGAAGTTCAGAGCCCAAGTGTTTGTGGTTCGTTTGAGAGGTTACCAGTGGGAGATGAGGACCAGCAAGAGCTTTCAGAGCTGGCACCTTTAGACTAGGTGCAATCGCTGAACGTTCGCAATTTCGGTGTGGAGCTCTGGCTAGATTGAGCAGGAGAGCGAGTGTATGTTGGAACCTTTAGTAGTCTAAACAAGTTCAGAGCCCAAGTGTTTGTGGTTCGTTTGAGAGGTTACCAGTGGGAGATGAGGACCATCAAGAGCTTTCAGGGCTGGCACTTTTAGACTAGGAGCAATCGCTGGACGTTTCGAATTTCACGGTTTCGCTCTGATGTGAATTAGCGAGGGGAAGCGATGATATGTCTGAACTTTGAGTGTCTAAAGAAGTTCAGAGACCAAGTGTTTGTGGTTCGTTTGAGAGGTTACCAGTGGGAGATGAGGACCAGCAAGAGCTTTCAGGGCTGGCACCTTTAGACTAGGGGCAATCGCTGGACGTTAGCAATTGCGGAGTGGAGCTCTGGCAAGATTGAGCAGGAGAGCGGGTGTATGTTGCAACCTTTAGTAGTCTAAAGAAGTTCAGAGCCCAAGTGTTTGTGGTTCGTTTGAGAGGTTACCAGTGGGAGATGAGGACCAGCAAGAGCTTTCAGGGCTGGCGCCTTTAGACTAGGAGCAATTGCTGGACGTTCGCAATTTCAGATTTGAGCTCTGACGTGAATTAGCGAGGGGAAGCGATGATACGTCTGGACCTTTGAGAGTCTAAACAAGTTCAGAGCCCAAGTGTTTGTGGTTCGTTTGAGAGGTTACCAGTGGGAGATGAGGACCAGCAAGAGCTTTCAGGGCTGGCACCTTTAGTCTCGGAGTAATCGGTGGACGTTCGCAATTTCAGTGTTGAGCTCTGACTTTAATTAGCGAAGGGAAGCGATGATAGATCTGGACCTTTGAGTGTCTAAAGAAGTTCAGAGCCCAAGTGTTTGTGGTTCGTTTGAGATGTTACCAGTGGGAGATGAGGACCAGCAAGAGCTTTCAGGGCTGGCACCTTTAGACTAGGAGCAATCGCTGGACGTTCGCAATTTCGGTATGGAGCTCCGGCCAGATTGAGCAGGAGAGCGAGTGTATGTTGGAACCTTAAGTAGTCTAATCAAGTTCAGAGCCCAAGTGTTTGTGGTTCGTTTGAGAGGTTACCAGTGGGAGATGAGGAGCAGCAAGAGCTTTGAGGGCTGGCACCTTTAGACTAGGAGCAATCGCTGGACGTTCGCAATTTCAGATTTGAGCTCTGACGTGAATTAGCGAGGGGAAGCGATGATACGTCTGGACCTTTGAGTGTCTAAAGAAGTTCAGAGCCCAAGTGTTTGTGGTTCGTTTGAGAGGTTACCAGTGGGAGATGAGGAGCAGCAAGAGCTTTCAGGGCTGGCACCTTTAGACTAGGAGTAATCGGTGGACGTTCGCAATTTCAGTGTTGAGCTCTGACGTGAATTAGCGAGGGGAAGCGATGATACGTCTGGACCTTTGAGTGTCTAAAGAAGTTCAGAGCCCAAGTGTTTGTGGTTCGTTTGAGAGGTTACCAGTGGGAGATGAGGACCAGCAAGAGCTTTGAGGGCTGGCACCTTTAGAGTAGGAGCAATCGCTGGACGTTCGCAATTTCAGATTTGAGCTCTGACGTGAATTAGCGAGGGGAAGCGATGATATGTCTGGACCTTTGAGTGTCTAAAGAAGTTCAGAGCCCAAGTGTTTGTGGTTCGTTTGAGAGGTTACCAGTGGGAGATGAGGAGCAGCAAGAGCTTTCAGGGCTGGCACCTTTAGACTAGGAGCAATCGCTGGACGTTAGCAATTGCGGAGTGGAGCTCTGACCAGATTGAGCAGGAGAGCGGGTGTATGTTGCAACATTTAGTAGTCTAAAGAAGTTCAGAGCCCAAGTGTTTGTGGTTCGTTTGAGAGGTTACCAGTGGGAGATGAGGACCAGCAAGAGCTTTCAGGGCTGGCACCTTTAGACTAGGAGCAATTGCTGGACGTTCGCAATTTCAGATTTGAGCTCTGACGTGAATTAGCGAGGGGAAGCGATCATACGTCTGGACCTTTGAGTGTCTAAACAAGTTCAGAGCCCAAGTGTTTCTGGTTCGTTTGAGAGGTTACCAGTGGGAGATGAGGACCAGCAAGAGCTTTCAGGGCTGGCACCTTTAGTCTCGGAGTAATCGGTGGACGTTCGCAATTTCAGTGTTGAGCTCTGACTTGAATTAGCGAAGGGAAGCGATGATACGTCTGGACCTTTGAGTGTCTAAAGAAGTTCAGAGCCCAAGTGTTTGTGGTTCGTTTGAGAGGTTACCAGTGGGAGATGAGGACCAGCAAGAGCTTTCAGGGCTGGCACCTTTAGAGTAGGAGCAATCGCTGGACGTTCGCAATTTCAGATTTGAGCTCTGACGTGAATTATCGAGGGGAAGCTATGATACGTCTGGACCTTTGAGTGTCTAAACAAGTTCAGAGCCCAAGTGTTTCTGGTTCGTTTGAGAGGTTACCAGTGGGAGATGAGGACCAGCAAGAGCTTTCAGGGCTGGCACCTTTAGACTAGGAGCAATCGCTGGACGTTCACAATTTCGGTGTTGAGCTCTGACTTGAATTAGCGAGGGGAAGCGATGATACATCTGGACCTTTGAGTGTCTAAAGAAGTTCAGAGCCCAAGTGTTTGTGGTTCGTTTGAGAGGTTACCAGTGGGAGATGAGGACCAGCAAGAGCTTTCAGGGCTGGCACCTTTAGACTAGGAGCAATCGCTGGACGTTCACAATATGGTTATGGAGCTCTGGCCAGATTGAGCAGGAGAGCGAGTGTATGTTGGAACCTTTAGTAGTCTAATCAAGTTCAGAGCCCAAGTGTTTGTGGTTCGTTTGAGAGGTTACCAGTGAGAGATGAGGACCAGCAAGAGCTTTCAGGGCTGGCACCTTTAGACTAGGAGCAATCGCTGGACGTTCACAATTTCGGTGTTGAGCTCTGACGTGAATTAGCGAGGGGAAGCGATGATACGTCTGGACCTTTGAGTGTCTAAAGAAGTTCAGAGCCCAAGTGTTTGTGGTTCGTTTGAGAGGTTACCAGTGGGAGATGAGGACCAGCAAGAGCTTTCAGGGCTGGCACCTTTAGACTAGGAGCAATCGCTGGACGTTCGCAATTGCGGTGTGGAGCTCTGGCCAGATTGAGCAGGAGAGCAGGTGTATGTTGCAACCTTTAGTAGTCTAAAGAAGTTCAGAGCGCAAGTGTTTGTGGCTCGTTTGAGAGGTTACCAGTGGGAGATGAGGACCAGCAAGAGCTTTCAGGGCTGGCACCTTTAGACTAGGAGCAATCGCTGGACATTCGCAATTTCAGATTTGAGCTCTGACGTGAATTAGCGAGGGGAAGCGATGATATGTCTGAACTTTGAGTGTCTAAACAAGTTCAGAGCCCAAGTGTTTGTGGCTCGTTTGAGAGGTTACCAGTGGGAGATGAGGACCAGCAAGAGCTTTCAGGGCTGGCACCTTTAGACTACGAGCAATCGCTGGACGTTCGCAATTTCGGTGTGGAGCTCTGGCTAGATTGAGCAGGAGAGCGAGTGTATGTTGGAAACTTTAGTAGTCTAAACAATTTCAGAGCCCAAGTGTTTGTGGTTCGTTTGAGAGGTTACCAGTGGGAGATGAGGACCAGCAAGAGCTTTCAGGGCTGGCACCTTTAGACTAGGAGCAATCGCTGGACGTTCGCTATTTCAGGGTTGCGCTCTAACGTGAATTAGCGAGGGGAAGCGATGATACGTCTGGACCTTTGAGTGTCTAAAGAAGTTCAGAGCCCAAGTGGTTGTGGTTCGTTTGAGAGGTTACCAGTGGGAGATGAGGAGCAGCAAGAGCTTTCAGGGCTGGCACCTTTAGACTAGGAGCAATCGCTGGACGTTCGCAATTTCGGTATGGAGCTCCGGCCAGATTGAGCAGGAGAGCGAGTGTATGTTGGAACCTTAAGTAGTCTAATCAAGTTCAGAGCCCAAGTGTTTGTGGTTCGTTTGAGAGGTTACCAGTGGGAGATGAGGACCAGCAAGAGCTTTGAGGGCTGGCACCTTTAGACTAGGAGCAATCGCTGGACGTTCGCAATTTCAGATTTGAGCTCTGACGTGAATTAGCGAGGGGAAGCGATGATATGTCTGGACCTTTGAGTGTCTAAAGAAGTTCAGAGCCCAAGTGTTTGTGGTTCGTTTGAGAGGTTACCAGTGGGAGATGAGGAGCAGCAAGAGCTTTCAGGGCTGGCACCTTTAGACTAGGAGCAATCGCTGGACGTTAGCAATTGCGGAGTGGAGCTCTGGCCAGATTGAGCAGGAGAGCGGGTGTATGTTGCAACATTTAGTAGTCTAAAGAAGTTCAGAGCCCAAGTGTTTGTGGTTCGTTTGAGAGGTTACCAGTGGGAGATGAGGACCAGCAAGAGCTTTCAGGGCTGGCACCTTTAGACTAGGAGCAATTGCTGGACGTTCGCAATTTCAGATTTGAGCTCTGACGTGAATTAGCGAGGGGAAGCGATGATACGTCTGGACCTTTGAGTGTCTAAAGAAGTTCAGAGCCCAAGTGTTTGTGGTTCGTTTGAGAGGTTACCAGTGGGAGATGAGGACCAGCAAGAGCTTTCAGGGCTGGCACCTTTAGACTAGGAGCAATTGCTGGACGTTCGCAATTTCAGATTTGAGCTCTGACGTGAATTAGCGAGGGGAAGCGATGATACGTCTGGACCTTTGAGTGTCTAAAGAAGTTCAGAGCCCAAGTGTTTGTGGTTCGTTTGAGAGGTTACCAGTGGGAGATGAGGACCAGCAAGAGCTTTCAGGGCTGGCACCTTTAGTCTCGGAGTAATCGGTGGACGTTCGCAATTTCAGTGTTGAGCTCTGACTTGAATTAGCGAAGGGAAGCGATGATACATCTGGACCTTTGAGTGTCTAAAGAAGTTCAGAGCCCAAGTGTTTGTGGTTCGTTTGAGAGGTTACCAGTGGGCGATGAGGAGCAGCAAGAGCTTTCAGGGCTGGCACCTTTAGACTAGGAGTAATCGGTGGACGTTCGCAATTTCAGTGTTGAGCTCTGACGTGAATTAGCGAGGGGAAGCGATGATACGTCTGGACCTTTGAGTGTCTAAAGAAGTTCAGAGCCCAAGTGTTTGTGGTTCGTTTGAGAGGTTACCAGTGGGAGATGAGGAGCAGCAAGAGCTTTCAGGGCTGGCACTTTTAGACTAGGAGCAATCGCTGGACGTTCGCAATTTCAGATTTGAGCTCTGACGTGAATTAGCGAGGGGAAGCGATGATACGTCTGGACCTTTGAGTGTCTAAAGAAGTTCAGAGCCCAAGTGGTTGTGGTTCGTTTGAGAGGTTACCAGTGGGAGATGAGGACCAGCAAGAGCTTTCAGAGCTGGCACCTTTAGACTAGGTGCAATCGCTGAACGTTCGCAATTTCGGTGTGGAGCTCTGGCTAGATTGAGCAGGAGAGCGAGTGTATGTTGGAACCTTTAGTAGTCTAAACAAGTTCAGAGCCCAAGTGTTTGTGGTTCGTTTGAGAGGTTACCAGTGGGAGATGAGGACCAGCAAGAGCTTTCAGGGCTGGCACTTTTAGACTAGGAGCAATCGCTGGACGTTTCGAATTTCACGGTTTCGCTCTGATGTGAATTAGCGAGGGGAAGCGATGATATGTCTGAACTTTGAGTGTCTAAAGAAGTTCAGAGACCAAGTGTTTGTGGTTCGTTTGAGAGGTTACCAGTGGGAGATGAGGACCAGCAAGAGCTTTCAGGGCTGGCACTTTTAGACTAGGGGCAATCGCTGGACGTTAGCAATTGCGGAGTGGAGCTCTGGCAAGATTGAGCAGGAGAGCGGGTGTATGTTGCAACCTTTAGTAGTCTAAAGAAGTTCAGAGCCCAAGTGTTTGTGGTTCGTTTGAGAGGTTACCAGTGGGAGATGAGGACCAGCAAGAGCTTTCAGGGCTGGCACCTTTAGACTAGGAGCAATTGCTGGACGTTCGCAATTTCAGATTTGAGCTCTGACGTGAATTAGCGAGGGGAAGCGATGATACGTCTGGACCTTTGAGAGTCTAAACAAGTTCAGAGCCCAAGTGTTTGTGGTTCGTTTGAGAGGTTACCAGTGGGAGATGAGGACCAGCAAGAGCTTTCAGGGCTGGCACCTTTAGTCTCGGAGTAATCGGTGGACGTTCGCAATTTCAGTGTTGAGCTCTGACTTGAATTAGCGAAGGGAAGCGATGATAGATCTGGACCTTTGAGTGTCTAAAGAAGTTCAGAGCCCAAGTGTTTGTGGTTCGTTTGAGAGGTTACCAGTGGGAGATGAGGACCAGCAAGAGCTTTCAGGGCTGGCACCTTTAGACTAGGAGTAATCGGTGGACGTTCGCAATTTCAGATTTGAGCTCTGACGTGAATTAGCGAGGGGAAGCGATGATACGTCTGGACCTTTGAGTGTCTAAAGAAGTTCAGAGCCCAAGTGTTTGTGGTTCGTTTGAGAGGTTACCAGTGGGAGATGAGGACCAGCAAGAGCTTTCAGGGCTGGCACCTTTAGACTAGGAGCAATCGCTGGACGTTCGCAATTTCAGATTTGAGCTCTGACGTGAATTATCGAGGGGAAGCGATGATACGTCTGGACCTTTGAGTGTCTAAAGAAGTTCAGAGCCCAAGTGTTTCTGGTTCGTTTGAGAGGTTACCAGTGGGAGATGAGGACCAGCAAGAGCTTTCAGGGCTGGCACCTTTAGACTAGTAGGAATCGCTGAACGTTCGCAATTTCGGTGTGGAGCTCTGGCTAGATTGAGCAGGAGAGCGAGTGTATGTTGGAACCTTTAGTAGTCTAAACAAGTTCAGAGCCCAAGTGTTTGTGGCTCGTTTGAGAGGTTACCAGTGGGAGATGAGGACCAGCAAGAGCTTTCAGGGCTGGCACCTTTAGAGTAGGAGCAATCGCTGGACGTTCGCAATTTCAGATTTGAGCTCTGACGTGAATTAGCGAGGGGAAGCGATGATACGTCTGGACCTTTGAGTGTCTAAAGAAGTTCAGAGCCCAAGTGTTTGTGGTTCGTTTGAGAGGTTACCAGTGGGAGATGAGGACCAGAAGGAGCTTTCAGGGCTGGCACCTTTAGACTAGGAGCAATCACTGGACGTTCGCAATTTCAGTGTTGAGCTCTGACTTGAATTAGCGAGGGGAAGCGATGATACGTCTGGACCTTTGAGTGTCTAAAGAAGTTCAGAGCCCAAGTGTTTGTGGTTCGTTTGAGAGGTTACCAGTGGGAGATGAGGACCAGCAAGAGCTTTCAGGGCTGGCACCTTTAGACTAGGAGCAATCGCTGGACGTTCGCAATTTCAGATTTGAGCTCTGACGTGAATTATCGAGGGGAAGTGATGATACGTCTGGACCTTTGAGTGTCTAAAGAAGTTCAGAGCCCAAGTGTTTGTGGTTCGTTTGAGAGGTTACCAGTGGGAGATGAGGACCAGCAAGAGCTTTCAGAGCTGGCACCTTTAGACTAGGAGCAATCGCTGAACGTTCGCAATTTCGGTGTGGAGCTCTGGCTAGATTGAGCAGGAGAGCGAGTGTATGTTGGAACCTTTAGTAGTCTAAACAAGTTCAGAGCCCAAGTGGTTGTGGCTCGTTTGAGAGGTTACCAGTGGGAGATGAGGACCAGAAGGAGCTTTCAGGGCTGGCACCTTTAGACTAGGAGCAAGCGCTGGACGTTCACAATTTCGGTGTTGAGCTCTGACTTGAATTAGCGAGGGGAAGCGATGATACATCTGGACCTTTGAGTGTCTAAAGAAGTTCAGAGCCCAAGTGTTTGTGGTTCGTTTGAGAGGTTACCAGTGGGATATGAGGACCAGCAAGAGCTTTCAGGGCTGGCACCTTTAGACTAGGAGCAATCGCTGGACGTTCGCAATTTCGGTATGGAGCTCTGGCCAGATTGAGCAGGAGAGCGAGTGTAGGTTGGAACCTTTAGTAGTCTAATAAAGTTCAGAGCCCAAGTGTTTGTGGTTCGTTTGAGAGGTTACCAGTGAGAGATGAGGACCAGCAAGAGCTTTCAGGGCTGGCACCTTTAGACTAGGAGCAATCGCTGGACGTTCACAATTTCGGTGTTGAGCTCTGACGTGAATTAGCGAGGGGAAGCGATGATACGTCTGGACTTTTGAGTGTCTAAAGAAGTTCAGAACCCAAATGTTTGTGGTTCGTTTGAGAGGTTACCAGTGGGAGATGAGGACCAGCAAGAGCTTTCAGGGCTGGCACCTTTAGACTAGGAGCAATCGCTGGACGTTCGCAATTGCGGTGTGGAGCTCTGGCCAGATTGAGCAGGAGAGCAGGTGTATGTTGCAACCTTTAGTAGTCTAAAGAAGTTCAGAGCCCAAGTGTTTGTGGCTCGTTTGAGAGGTTACCAGTGGGAGATGAGGACCAGCAAGAGCTTTCAGGGCTGGCACCTTTAGACTAGTAGCAATCGCTGGACATTCGCAATTTCAGATTTGAGCTCTGACGTGAATTAGCGAGCGGAAGCGATGATATGTCTGAACTTTGAGTGTCTAAAGAAGTTCAGAGCCCAAGTGTTTGTGGTTCGTTTGATAGGTTACCAGTGGGAGATGAGGACCAGCAAGAGCTTTCAGGGCTGGCACCTTTAGACTACGAGCAATCGCTGGACGTTCGCAATTTCGGTGTGGAGCTCTGGCTAGATTGAGCAGGAGAGCGAGTGTATGTTGGAAACTTTAGTAGTCTAAACAATTTCAGAGCCCAAGTGTTTGTGGTTCGTTTGAGAGGTTACCAGTGGGAGATGAGGACCAGCAAGAGCTTTCAGGGCTGGCACCTTTAGACTAGGAGCAATCGCTGGACGTTCGCTATTTCAGGGTTGCGCTCTAACGTGAATTAGCGAGGGGAAGCGATGATACGTCTGGACCTTTGAGTGTCTAAACAAGTTCAGAGCCCAAGTGTTTGTGGTTCGTTTGAGAGGTTACCAGTGGGAGATGAGGACCAGCAAGAGCTTTCAGGGCTGGCACCTTTAGACTAGGAGCAATCGCTGGACGTTCACAATATCGGTATGGAGCTCTGGCCAGATTGAGCAGGAGAGCGAGTGTATGTTGGAACCTTAAGTAGTCTAATCAAGTTCAGAGCCCAAGTGTTTGTGGTTCGTTTGAGAGGTTACCAGTGGGAGATGAGGAGCAGCAAGAGCTTTCAGGGCTGGCACCTTTAGACTAGGAGCAATCGCTGGACGTTCGCAATTTCAGATTTGAGCTCTGACGTGAATTAGCGAGGGGAAGCGATGATATATATGGACCTTTGAGTGTCTAAAGAAGTTCAGAGCCCAAGTGTTTGTGGTTCGTTTGAGAGGTTACCAGTGGGAGATGAGGAGCAGCAAGAGCTTTCAGGGCTGGCACCTTTAGACTAGGAGCAATCGCTGGACGTTAGCAATTGCGGAGTGGAGCTCTGGCCAGATTGAGCAGGAGAGCGGGTGTATGTTGCAACCTTTAGTAGTCTAAAGAAGTTCAGAGCCCAAGTGTTTGTGGTTCGTTTGAGAGGTTACCAGTGGGAGATGAGGACCAGCAAGAGCTTTCAGGGCTGGCACCTTTAGACTAGGAGCAATTGCTGGACGTTCGCAATTTCAGATTTGAGCTCTGACGTGAATTAGCGAGGGGAAGCGATGATACGTCTGGACCTTTGAGTGTCTAAACAAGTTCAGAGCCCAAGTGTTTGTGGTTCGTTTGAGAGGTTACCAGTGGGAGATGAGGACCAGCAAGAGCTTTCAGGGCTGGCACCTTTAGTCTCGGAGTAATCGGTGGACGTTCACAATTTCAGTGTTGAGCTCTGACTTGAATTAGCGAAGGGAAGCGATGATACATCTGGACCTTTGAGTGTCTAAAGAAGTTCAGAGCCCAAGTGTTTGTGGTTCGTTTGAGAGGTTACCAGTGGGAGATGAGGAGCAGCAAGAGCTTTCAGGGCTGGCACCTTTAGACTAGGACCAATCGCTGGACGTTCGCAATTTCAGATTTGAGCTCTGACGTGAATTATCGAGGGGAAGCGATGATACGTCTGGACCTTTGAGTGTCTAAAGAAGTTCAGAGCCCAAGTGTTTGTGGTTCGTTTGAGAGGTTACCAGTGGGAGATGAGGACCAGCAAGAGCTTTCAGGGCTGGCACCTTTAGACTAGGACCAATCGCTGGACGTTCGCAATTTCAGATTTGAGCTCTGACGTGAATTAGAGAGGGGAACCGATGATACGTCTGGACCTTTGAGTGTCTAAAGAAGTTCAGAGCCCAAGTGTTTGTGGTTCGTTTGAGAGGTTACCAGTGGGAGATGAGGAGCAGCAAGAGCTTTCAGGGCTGGCACCTTTAGACTAGGAGCAATCGCTGAACGTCCGCAATTTCGGTGTGGAACTCTGGCCAGATTGAGCAGGAGAGCGAGTGTATGTTTGAACCTTTAGTAGTCTAAACAAGTTCAGAGCCCAAGTGTTTGTGGTTCGTTTGAGAGGTTACCAGTGGGAGATGAGGACCAGCAAGAGCTTTCAGGGCTGGCACCTTTAGACTAGGAGCAATCGCTGGACGTTTCGAATTTCACGGTTTCGCTCTGATGTGAATTAGCGAGGGGAAGCGATGATATGTCTGAACTTTGAGTGTCTAAAGAAGTTCAGAGCCCAAGTGTTTGTGGTTCGTTTGAGAGGTTACCAGTGGGAGATGAGGACCAGCAAGAGCTTTCAGGGCTGGCACCTTTAGACTACGAGCAATCGCTGGACGTTCGCAATTTCGGTGTGGAGCTCTGGCTAGATTGAGCAGGAGAGCGAGTGTATGTTGGAAAATTTAGTAGTCTAAACAATTTCAGAGCCCAAGTGTTTGTGGTTCGTTTGAGAGGTTACCAGTGGGAGATGAGGACCAGCAAGAGCTTTCAGGGCTGGCACCTTTAGACTAGGAGCAATCGCTGGACGTTCGCTATTTCAGGGTTGCGCTCTAACGTGAATTAGCGAGGGGAAGCGATGATACGTCTGGACCTTTGAGTGTCTAAAGAAGTTCAGAGCCCAAGTGGTTGTGGTTCGTTTGAGAGGTTACCAGTGGGAGATGAGGACCAGCAAGAGCTTTCAGGGCTGGCACCTTTAGACTAGGAGCAATCGCTGGACGTTCGCAATTTCGGTATGGAGCTCTGGCCAGATTGAGCAGGAGAGCGAGTGTATGTTGGAACCTTAAGTAGTCTAATCAAATTCAGAGCCCAAGTGTTTGTGGTTCGTTTGAGAGGTTACCAGTGGGAGATGAGGACCAGCAAGAGCTTTGAGGGCTGGCACCTTTAGACTAGGAGCAATCGCTGGACGTTCGCAATTTCAGATTTGAGCTCTGACGTGAATTAGCGAGGGGAAGCGATGATATGTCTGGACCTTTGAGTGTCTAAAGAAGTTCAGAGCCCAAGTGTTTGTGGTTCGTTTGAGAGGTTACCAGTGGGAGATGAGGACCAGCAAGAGCTTTGAGGGCTGGCACCTTTAGACTAGGAGCAATTGCTGGACGTTCGCAATTTCAGATTTGAGCTCTGACGTGAATTAGCGAGGGGAAGCGATGATACGTCTGGACCTTTGAGTGTCTAAAGAAGTTCAGAGCCCAAGTGTTTGTGGTTCGTTTGAGAGGTTACCAGTGGGAGATGAGGACCAGCAAGAGCTTTCAGGGCTGGCACCTTTAGTCTCGGAGTAATCGGTGGACGTTCGCAATTTCAGTGTTGAGCTCTGACTTGAATTAGCGAAGGGAAGCGATGATACATCTGGACCTTTGAGTGTCTAAAGAAGTTCAGAGCCCAAGTGTTTGTGGTTCGTTTGAGAGGTTACCAGTGGGAGATGAGGAGCAGCAAGAGCTTTCAGGGCTGGCACCTTTAGACTAGGAGTAATCGGTGGACGTTCGCAATTTCAGTGTTGAGCTCTGACGTGAATTAGCGAGGGGAAGCGATGATACGTCTGGACCTTTGAGTGTCTAAAGAAGTTCAGAGCCCAAGTGTTTGTGGTTCGTTTGAGAGGTTACCAGTGGGAGATGAGGACCAGCAAGAGCTTTCAGGGCTGGCACCTTTAGACTAGGAGCAATCGCTGGACGTTCGCAATTTCAGATTTGAGCTCTGACGTGAATTATCGAGGGGAAGCGATGATACGTCTGGACCTTTGAGTGTCTAAAGAAGTTCAGAGCCCAAGTGGTTGTGGTTCGTTTGAGAGGTTACCAGTGGGAGATGAGGACCAGCAAGAGCTTTCAGGGCTGGCACCTTTAGACTAGGAGCAATCGCTGAACGTTCGCAATTTCGGTTTGGAGCTCTGGCTAGATTGAGCAGGAGAGCGAGTGTATGTTGGAACCTTTAGTAGTCTAAACAAGTTCAGAGCCCAAGTGTTTGTGGTTCGTTTGAGAGGTTACCAGTGGGAGATGAGGACCAGCAAGAGCTTTCAGGGCTGGCACCTTTAGAGTAGGAGCAATCGCTGGACGTTCGCAATTTCAGATTTGAGCTCTGATGTGAATTAGCGAGGGGAAGCGATGATACGTCTGGACCTTTGAGTGTCTAAAGAAGTTCAGAGCCCAAGTGTTTGTGGTTCGTTTGAGAGGTTACCAGTGGGAGATGAGGAGCAGCAAGAGCTTTCAGGGCTGGCACCTTTAGACTAGGAGCAATCGCTGAACGTCCGCAATTTCAGATTTGAGCTCTGACGTGAATTAGCGAGGGGAAGCGATGATACGTCTGGACCTTTGAGTGTCTAAAGAAGTCCAGAGCCCAAGTGTTTGTGGTTCGTTTGCGAGGTTACCAGTGGGAGATGAGGAGCAGCAAGAGCTTTCAGGGCTGGCACCTTTAGACTAGGAGCAATCGCTGGACGTTCGCAATATCGGTATGGAGCTCTGGCCAGATTGATCAGGAGAGCGAGTGTATGTTGGAACCTTTAGTAGTCTAAACAAGTTCAGAGCCCAAGTGTTTCTGGTTCCTTTGAGAGGTTACCAGTGGGAGATGAGGACCACCAAGAGCTTTCAGGGCTGGCACCTTTAGACTAGGAACAATTTCTGGACGTACGCAATTTCAGATTTGAGCTCTGACGTGAATTAGAGAGGCAAAGCGATGATACGTCTGGACCTTTGAGTGTCTAAAGAAGTTCAGAGCCCAAGTGGTTGTGGTTCGTTTGAGAGGTTACCAGTGGGAGATGAGGAGCAGGAAGAGCTTTCAGGGCTGGCACCTTTAGACTAGGAGCAATCGCTGGACGTTCGCAATTTCAGATTTGAGCTCTGACGTGAATTATCGAGGGGAAGCGATGATACGTCTGGACCTTTGAGTGTCTAAAGAAGTTCAGAGCCCAAGTGTTTCTGGTTCGTTTGAGAGGTTACCAGTGGGAGATGAGGACCAGCAAGAGCTTTCAGAGCTGGCACCTTTAGACTAGGAGCAATCGCTGGACGTTCGCAATTGCGGTGTGGAGCTCTGGCTAGATTGAGCAGGAGAGCAGGTGTATGTTGCAACCTTTAGTAGTCTAAAGAAGTTCAGAGCCCAAGTGTTTGTGGCTCGTTTGAGAGGTTACCAGTGGGAGATGAGGACCAGCAAGAGCTTTCAGGGCTGGCACCTTTAGACTAGTAGCAATCGCTGGACATTCGCAATTTCAGATTTGAGCTCTGACGTGAATTAGCGAGCGGAAGCGATGATATGTCTGAACTTTGAGTGTCTAAAGAAGTTCAGAGCCCAAGTGTTTGTGGTTCGTTTGAGAGGTTACCAGTGGGAGATGAGGACCAGCAAGAGCTTTCAGGGCTGGCACCTTTAGACTACGAGCAATCGCTGGACGTTCGCAATTTCGGTGTGGAGCTCTGGCTAGATTGAGCAGGAGAGCGAGTGTATGTTGGAAACTTTAGTAGTCTAAACAATTTCAGAGCCCAAGTGTTTGTGGTTCGTTTGAGAGGTTACCAGTGGGAGATGAGGACCAGCAAGAGCTTTCAGGGATGGCACCTTTAGACTAGGAGCAATCGCTGGACGTTCGCTATTTCAGGGTTGCGCTCTAACGTGAATTAGCGAGGGGAAGCGATGATACGTCTGGACCTTTGAGTGTCTAAAGAAGTTCAGAGCCCAAGTGTTTGAGGTTCGTTTGAGAGGTTACCAGTGGGAGATGAGGACCAGCAAGAGCTTTCAGGGCTGGCACCTTTAGACTAGGAGCAATCGCTGGACGTTCACAATATCGGTATGGAGCTCTGGCCAGATTGAGCAGGAGAGCGAGTGTATGTTGGAACCTTAAGTAGTCTAATCAAGTTCAGAGCCCAAGTGTTTGTGGTTCGTTTGAGAGGTTACCAGTGGGAGATGAGGACCAGCAAGAGCTTTGAGGGCTGGCACCTTTAGACTAGGAGCAATCGCTGGACGTTCGCAATTTCAGATTTGAGCTCTGACGTGAATTAGCGAGGGGAAGCGATGATATATCTGGACCTTTGAGTGTCTAAAGAAGTTCAGAGCCCAAGTGTTTGTGGTTCGTTTGAGAGGTTACCAGTGGGAGATGAGGAGCAGCAAGAGCTTTCAGGGCTGGCACCTTTAGACTAGGAGCAATCGCTGGACGTTAGCAATTGCGGAGTGGAGCTCTGGCCAGATTGAGCAGGAGAGCGGGTGTATGTTGCAACCTTTAGTAGTCTAAAGAAGTTCAGAGCCCAAGTGTTTGTGGTTCGTTTGAGAGGTTACCAGTGGGAGATGAGGACCAGCAAGAGCTTTCAGGGCTGGCACCTTTAGACTAGGAGCAATTGCTGGACGTTCGCAATTTCAGATTTGAGCTCTGACGTGAATTAGCGAGGGGAAGCGATGATACGTCTGGACCTTTGAGTGTCTAAACAAGTTCAGAGCCCAAGTGTTTGTGGTTCGTTTGAGAGGTTACCAGTGGGAGATGAGGACCAGCAAGAGCTTTCAGGGCTGGCACCTTTAGTCTCGGAGTAATCGGTGGACGTTCACAATTTCAGTGTTGAGCTCTGACTTGAATTAGCGAAGGGAAGCGATGATACATCTGGACCTTTGAGTGTCTAAAGAAGTTTAGAGCCCAAGTGTTTGTGGTTCGTTTGAGAGGTTACCAGTGGGAGATGAGGAGCAGCAAGAGCTTTCAGGGCTGGCACCTTTAGACTAGGACCAATCGCTGGACGTTCGCAATTTCAGATTTGAGCTCTGACGTGAATTATCGAGGGGAAGCGATGATACGTCTGGACCTTTGAGTGTCTAAAGAAGTTCAGAGCCCAAGTGTTTGTGGTTCGTTTGAGAGGTTACCAGTGGGAGATGAGGACCAGCAAGAGCTTTCAGGGCTGGCACCTTTAGAGTAGGAGCAATCGGTGGACGTTCGCAATTTCAGATTTGAGCTCTGACGTGAATTATCGAGGGGAAGCGATGATACGTCTGGACCTTTGAGTGTCTAAAGAAGTTCAGAGCCCAAGTGTTTGTGGTTCGTTTGAGAGGTTACCAGTGGGAGATGAGGAGCAGCAAGAGCTTTCAGGGCTGGCACCTTTAGACTAGGAGCAATCGCTGAACGTCCGCAATTTCGGTGTGGAACTCTGGCCAGATTGAGCAGGAGAGCGAGTGTATGTTGGAACCTTTAGTAGTCTAAACAAGTTCAGAGCCCAAGTGTTTGTGGTTCGTTTGAGAGGTTACCAGTGGGAGATGAGGACCAGCAAGAGCTTTCAGGGCTGGCACCTTTAGACTAGGAGCAATCGCTGGACGTTTCGAATTTCACGGTTTCGCTCTGATGTGAATTAGCGAGGGGAAGCGATGATATGTCTGAACTTTGAGTGTCTAAAGAAGTTCAGAGCCCAAGTGTTTGTGGTTCGTTTGAGAGGTTACCAGTGGGAGATGAGGACCAGCAAGAGCTTTCAGGGCTGGCACCTTTAGACTACGAGCAATCGCTGGACGTTCGCAATTTCGGTGTGGAGCTCTGGCTAGATTGAGCAGGAGAGCGAGTGTATGTTGGAAACTTTAGTAGTCTAAACAATTTCAGAGCCCAAGTGTTTGTGGTTCGTTTGAGAGGTTACCAGTGGGAGATGAGGACCAGCAAGAGCTTTCAGGGCTGGCACCTTTAGACTAGGAGCAATCGCTGGACGTTCGCTATTTCAGGGTTGCGCTCTAACGTGAATTAGCGAGGGGAAGCGATGATACGTCTGGACCTTTGAGTGTCTAAAGAAGTTCAGAGCCCAAGTGGTTGTGGTTCGTTTGAGAGGTTACCAGTGGGAGATGAGGACCAGCAAGAGCTTTGAGGGCTGGCACCTTTAGACTAGGAGCAATCGCTGGACGTTCGCAATTTCGGTATGGAGCTCTGGCCAGATTGAGCAGGAGAGCGAGTGTATGTTGGAACCTTAAGTAGTCTAATCAAATTCAGAGCCCAAGTGTTTGTGGTTCGTTTGAGAGGTTACCAGTGGGAGATGAGGACCAGCAAGAGCTTTCAGGGCTGGCACCTTTAGACTAGGAGCAATCGCTGGACGTTCGCAATTTCAGATTTGAGCTCTGACGTGAATTAGCGAGGGGAAGCGATGATATGTCTGGACCTTTGAGTGTCTAAAGAAGTTCAGAGCCCAAGTGTTTGTGGTTCGTTTGAGAGGTTACCAGTGGGAGATGAGGACCAGCAAGAGCTTTGAGGGCTGGCACCTTTAGACTAGGAGCAATTGGTGGACGTTCGCAATTTCAGATTTGAGCTCTGACGTGAATTAGCGAGGGGAAGCGATGATACGTCTGGACCTTTGAGTGTCTAAAGAAGTTCAGAGCCCAAGTGTTTGTGGTTCGTTTGAGAGGTTACCAGTGGGAGATGAGGACCAGCAAGAGCTTTCAGGGCTGGCACCTTTAGTCTCGGAGTAATCGCTGGACGTTCGCAATTTCAGTGTTGAGCTCTGACTTGAATTAGCGAAGGGAAGCGATGATACATCTGGACCTTTGAGTGTCTAAAGAAGTTCAGAGCCCAAGTGTTTGTGGTTCGTTTGAGAGGTTACCAGTGGGAGATGAGGACCAGCAAGAGCTTTCAGGGCTGGCACCTTTAGACTAGGAGTAATCGGTGGACGTTCGCAATTTCAGTGTTGAGCTCTGACGTGAATTAGCGAGGGGAAGCGATGATACGTCTGGACCTTTGAGTGTCTAAAGAAGTTCAGAGCCCAAGTGTTTGTGGTTCGTTTGAGAGGTTACCAGTGGGAGATGAGGACCAGCAAGAGCTTTCAGGGCTGGCACCTTTAGAGTAGGAGCAATCGCTGGACGTTCGCAATTTCAGATTTGAGCTCTGACGTGAATTATCGAGGGGAAGCGATGATACGTCTGGACCTTTGAGTGTCTAAAGAAGTTCAGAGCCCAAGTGTTTGTGGTTCGTTTGAGAGGTTACCAGTGGGAGATGAGGACCAGCAAGAGCTTTGAGGGCTGGCACCTTTAGACTAGGAGCAATCGCTGAACGTTCGCAATTTCGGTGTGGAGCTCTGGCTAGATTGAGCAGGAGAGCGAGTGTATGTTGGAACCTTTAGTAGTCTAAACAAGTTCAGAGCCCAAGTGTTTGTGGCTCGTTTGAGAGGTTACCAGTGGGAGATGAGGACCAGCAAGAGCTTTGAGGGCTGGCACCTTTAGAGTAGGAGCAATCGCTGGACGTTCGCAATTTCAGATTTGAGCTCTGATGTGAATTAGCGAGGGGAAGCGATGATACGTCTGGACCTTTGAGTGTCTAAAGAAGTTCAGAGCCCAAGTGTTTGTGGTTCGTTTGAGAGGTTACCAGTGGGAGATGAGGACCAGCAAGAGCTTTCAGGGCTGGCACCTTTAGACTAGGAGCAATCGCTGGACGTCCGCAATTTCAGATTTGAGCTCTGACGTGAATTAGCGAGGGGAAGCGATGATACGTCTGGACCTTTGAGTGTCTAAAGAAGTCCAGAGCCCAAGTGTTTGTGGTTCGTTTGCGAGGTTACCAGTGGGAGATGAGGAGCAGCAAGAGCTTTCAGGGCTGGCACCTTTAGACTAGGAGCAATCGCTGGACGTTCGCAATTTCAGTGTTGAGCTCTGACGTGAATTAGCGAGGGGAAGCGATGATACGTCTGGACCTTTGAGTGTCTAAGCAAGTTCAGAGCCCAGGTGTTTCTGGTTCCTTTGAGAGGTTACCAGTGGGAGATGAGGACCACCAAGAGCTTTCAGGGCTGGCACCTTTAGACTAGGAACAATTTCTGGACGTACGCAATTTCAGATTTGAGCTCTGACGTGAATTAGAGAGGCAAAGCGATGATACGTCTGGACCTTTGAGTGTCTAAAGAAGTTCAGAGCCCAAGTGGTTGTGGTTCGTTTGAGAGGTTACCAGTGGGAGATGAGGAGCAGGAAGAGCTTTCAGGGCTGGCACCTTTAGACTAGGAGCAATTGCTGGACGTTCGCAACTTCAGATTTGAGCTCTGACGTGAATTAGCGAGGGGAAGCGATGATACGTCTGGACCTTTGAGTGTCTAAAGAAGTCCAGAGCCCAAGTGTTTGTGGTTCGTTTGAGAGGTTACCAGTGGGAGATGAGGACCAGCAAGAGCTTTCAGGGCTGGCACCTTTAGAGTAGGAGCAATCGCTGGACGTTCGCAGTTTCATTGTTGAGCTCTGACTTGAATTAGCGAGGGGAAGCGATGATACATCTGGACCTTTGAGTGTCTAAAGAAGTTCAGAGCCCAAGTGTTTGTGGTTCGTTTGAGAGGTTACCAGTGGGAGATGAGGACCAGCAAGAGCTTTCAGGGCTGGCACCTTTAGACTACGAGCAATCGCTGGACGTTCGCAATTGCGGAGTGGAGCTCTGGCCAGATTGAGCAGGAGAGCAGGTGTATGTTGCAACCTTTAGTAGTCTAAAGAAGTTCAGAGCCCAAGTGTTTGTGGTTCGTTTGAGAGGTTACCAGTGGGAGATGAGGACCAGCAAGAGCTTTCAGGGCTGGCACCTTTAGACTAGGAGCAATTGCTGGACGTTCGCAATTTCAGATTTGAGCTCTGACGTGAATTAGCGAGGGGAAGCGATGATACGTCTGGACCTTTGAGTGTCTAAACAAGTTCAGAGCCCAAGTGTTTGTGGTTCGTTTGAGAGGTTACCAGTGGGAGATGAGGACCAGCAAGAGCTTTCAGGGCTGGCACCTTTAGTCTCGGAGTAATCGGTGGACGTTCACAATTTCAGTGTTGAGCTCTGACTTGAATTAGCGAAGGGAAGCGATGATACATCTGGACCTTTGAGTGTCTAAAGAAGTTCAGAGCCCAAGTGTTTGTGGTTCGTTTGAGAGGTTACCAGTGGGAGATGAGGACCAGCAAGAGCTTTCAGGGCTGGCACCTTTAGACTAGGACCAATCGCTGGACGTTCGCAATTTCAGATTTGAGCTCTGACGTGAATTATCGAGGGGAAGCGATGATACGTCTGGACCTTTGAGTGTCTAAAGAAGTTCAGAGCCCAAGTGTTTGTGGTTCGTTTGAGAGGTTACCAGTGGGAGATGAGGAGCAGCAAGAGCTTTCAGGGCTGGCACCTTTAGACTAGGAGCAATCGCTGAAAGTCCGCAATTTCGGTGTGGAACTCTGGCCAGATTGAGCAGGAGAGCGAGTGTATGTTGGAACCTTTAGTAGTCTAAACAAGTTCAGAGCCCAAGTGTTTGTGGTTCGTTTGAGAGGTTACCAGTGGGAGATGAGGACCAGCAAGAGCTTTCAGGGCTGGCACCTTTAGACTAGGAGCAATCGCTGGACGTTTCGAATTTCACGGTTTCGCTCTGATGTGAATTAGCGAGGGGAAGCGATGATATGTCTGAACTTTGAGTGTCTAAAGAAGTTCAGAGCCCAAGTGTTTGTGGTTCGTTTGAGAGGTTACCAGTGGGAGATGAGGACCAGCAAGAGCTTTCAGGGCTGGCACCTTTAGACTACGAGCAATCGCTGGACGTTCGCAATTTCGGTGTGGAGCTCTGGCTAGATTGAGCAGGAGAGCGAGTGTATGTTGGAAACTTTAGTAGTCTAAACAATTTCAGAGCCCAAGTGTTTGTGGTTCGTTTGAGAGGTTACCAGTGGGAGATGAGGACCAGCAAGAGCTTTCAGGGCTGGCACCTTTAGACTAGGAGCAATCGCTGGACGTTCGCTATTTCAGGGTTGCGCTCTAACGTGAATTAGCGAGGGGAAGCGATGATACGTCTGGACCTTTGAGTGTCTAAAGAAGTTCAGAGCCCAAGTGGTTGTGGTTCGTTTGAGAGGTTACCAGTGGGAGATGAGGACCAGCAAGAGCTTTGAGGGCTGGCACCTTTAGACTAGGAGCAATCGCTGGACGTTCGCAATTTCGGTATGGAGCTCTGGCCAGATTGAGCAGGAGAGCGAGTGTATGTTGGAACCTTAAGTAGTCTAATCAAATTCAGAGCCCAAGTGTTTGTGGTTCGTTTGAGAGGTTACCAGTGGGAGATGAGGACCAGCAAGAGCTTTGAGGGCTGGCACCTTTAGACTAGGAGCAATCGCTGGACGTTCGCAATTTCAGATTTGAGCTCTGACGTGAATTAGCGAGGGGAAGCGATGATATGTCTGGACCTTTGAGTGTCTAAAGAAGTTCAGAGCCCAAGTGTTTGTGGTTCGTTTGAGAGGTTACCAGTGGGAGATGAGGACCAGCAAGAGCTTTGAGGGCTGGCACCTTTAGACTAGGAGCAATTGCTGGACGTTCGCAATTTCAGATTTGAGCTCTGACGTGAATTAGCGAGGGGAAGCGATGATACGTCTGGACCTTTGAGTGTCTAAAGAAGTTCAGAGCCCAAGTGTTTGTGGTTCGTTTGAGAGGTTACCAGTGGGAGATGAGGACCAGCAAGAGCTTTCAGGGCTGGCACCTTTAGTCTCGGAGTAATCGGTAGACGTTCGCAATTTCAGTGTTGAGCTCTGACTTGAATTAGCGAAGGGAAGCGATGATACATCTGGACCTTTGAGTGTCTAAAGAAGTTCAGAGCCCAAGTGTTTGTGGTTCGTTTGAGAGGTTACCAGTGGGAGATGAGGAGCAGCAAGAGCTTTCAGGGCTGGCACCTTTAGACTAGGAGTAATCGGTGGACGTTCGCAATTTCAGTGTTGAGCTCTGACGTGAATTAGCGAGGGGAAGCGATGATACGTCTGGACCTTTGAGTGTCTAAAGAAGTTCAGAGCCCAAGTGTTTGTGGTTCGTTTGAGAGGTTACCAGTGGGAGATGAGGACCAGCAAGAGCTTTCAGGGCTGGCACCTTTAGACTAGGAGCAATCGCTGGACGTTCGCAATTTCAGATTTGAGCTCTGACGTGAATTATCGAGGGGAAGCGATGATACGTCTCCTTTGAGTGTCTAAAGAAGTTCAGAGCCCAAGTGTTTCTGCTTCGTTTGAGAGGTTACCAGTGGGAGATGAGGACCAGCAAGAGCTTTCAGGGCTGGCACCTTTAGACTAGGAGCAATCGCTGAACGTTCGCAATTTCGGTGTGGAGCTCTGGCTAGATTGAGCAGGAGAGCGAGTGTATGTTGGAACCTTTAGTAGTCTAAACAAGTTCAGAGCCCAAGTGTTTGTGGCTCGTTTGAGAGGTTACCAGTGGGAGATGAGGACCAGCAAGAGCTTTCAGGGCTGGCACCTTTAGAGTAGGAGCAATCGCTGGACGTTTCGCAATTTCAGATTTGAGCTCTGATGTGAATTAGCGAGGGGAAGCGATGATACGTCTGGACCTTTGAGTGTCTAAAGAAGTCCAGAGCCCAAGTGTTTGTGGTTCGTTTGCGAGGTTACCAGTGGGAGATGAGGAGCAGCAAGAGCTTTCAGGGCTGGCACCTTTAGACTAGGAGCAATCGCTGGACGTTCGCAATATCGGTATGGAGCTCTGGCCAGATTGAGCAGGAGAGCGAGTGTATGTTGGAACCTTTAGTAGTCTAAAGAAGTTCAGAGCCCAAGTGTTTGTGGTTCGTTTGAGAGGTTACCAGTGGGAGATGAGGACCAGAAGGAGCTTTCAGGGCTGGCACCTTTAGTCTAGGAGCAATCGGTGGACGTTCTCAATTTCAGTGTTGAGCTCTGACTTGAATGAGCAGAGGGGAAGCGATGATACGTCTGGACCTTTGAGTGTCTAAAGAAGTTCAGAGCCCAAGTGTTTGTGGTTCGTTTGAGAGGTTACCAGTGGGAGATGAGGAGCAGCAAGAGCTTTCAGGGCTGGCACCTTTAGACTAGGAGCAATCGCTGGACGTTCGCAATTTCAGTGTTGAGCTCTGACGTGAATTAGCGAGGGGAAGCGATGATACGTCTGGACCTTTGAGTGTCTAAGCAAGTTCAGAGCCCAGGTGTTTCTGGTTCCTTTGAGAGGTTACCAGTGGGAGATGAGGACCACCAAGAGCTTTCAGGGCTGGCACCTTTAGACTAGGAACAATTTCTGGACGTACGCAATTTCAGATTTGAGCTCTGACGTGAATTAGAGAGGCAAAGCGATGATACGTCTGGACCTTTGAGTGTCTAAAGAAGTTCAGAGCCCAAGTGGTTGTGGTTCGTTTGAGAGGTTACCAGTGGGAGATGAGGAGCAGGAAGAGCTTTCAGGGCTGGCACCTTTAGACTAGGAGCAATTGCTGGACGTTCGCAACTTCAGATTTGAGCTCTGACGTGAATTAGCGAGGGGAAGCGATGATACGTCTGGACCTTTGAGTGTCTAAAGAAGTTCAGAGCCCAAGTGTTTGTGGTTCGTTTGAGAGGTTACCAGTGGGAGAATAGGACCAGCAAGAGCTTTCAGGGCTGGCACCTTTAGAGTAGGAGCAATCGCTGGACGTTCGCAGTTTCATTGTTGAGCTCTGACTTGAATTAGCGAGGGGAAGCGATGATACATCTGGACCTTTGAGTGTCTAAAGAAGTTCAGAGCCCAAGTGTTTGTGGTTCGTTTGAGAGGTTACCAGTGGGAGATGAGGACCAGCAAGAGCTTTCAGGGCTGGCACCTTTAGACTAGGAGCAATCGCTGGACGTTCGCAATTGCGGAGTGGAGCTCTGGCCAGATTGAGCAGGAGAGCAGGTGTATGTTGCAACCTTTAGTAGTCTAAAGAAGTTCAGAGCCCAAGTGTTTGTGGTTCGTTTGAGAGGTTACCAGTGGGAGATGAGGACCAGCAAGAGCTTTTCGGGCTGGCACCTTTAGAGTAGGAGCAATCGCTGGACGTTCGCAATTTCAGATTTGAGCTCTGACGTGAATTAGCGAGGGGAAGCGATGATAACGTCTGGACCTTTGAGTGTCTAAAGAAGTTCAGAGCCCAAGTGTTTGTGGTTCGTTTGAGAGGTTACCAGTGGGAGATGAGGACCAGCAAGAGCTTTCAGGGCTGGCACCTTTAGACTAGGAGCAATCGCTGGACGTTCGCTATTTCAGGGTTGCGCTCTAACGTGAATTAGCGAGGGGAAGCGATGATACGTCTGGACCTTTGAGTGTCTAAAGAAGTTCAGAGCCCAAGTGGTTGTGGTTCGTTTGAGAGGTTACCAGTGGGAGATGAGGAGCAGCAAGAGCTTTGAGGGCTGGCACCTTTAGACTAGGAGCAATCGCTGGACGTTCGCAATTTCGGTATGGAGCTCTGGCCAGATTGAGCAGGAGAGCGAGTGTATGTTGGAACCTTAAGTAGTCTAATCAAATTCAGAGCCCAAGTGTTTGTGGTTCGTTTGAGAGGTTACCAGTGGGAGATGAGGACCAGCAAGAGCTTTGAGGGCTGGCACCTTTAGACTAGGAGCAATCGCGGGACGTTCGCATTTCAGATTTGAGCTCTGACGTGAATTAGCGAGGGGAAGCGATGATATGTCTGGACCTTTGAGTGTCTAAAGAAGTTCAGAGCCCAAGTGTTTGTGGTTCGTTTGAGAGGTTACCAGTGGAGATGAGGACCAGCAAGAGCTTTCAGGGCTGGCACCTTTAGACTAGGAGCAATTGCTGGACGTCGCAATTTCAGATTTGAGCTCTGACGTGAATTAGCGAGGGGAAGCGATGATACGTCTGGACCTTTGAGTGTCTAAAGAAGTTCAGAGCCCAAGTGTTTGTGGTTCGTTTGAGAGGTTACCAGTGGAGATGAGGACCAGCAAGAGCTTTCAGGGCTGGCACCTTTAGTCTCGGAGTAATCGGTGGACGTTCGCAATTTCAGTGTTGAGCTCTGACTTGAATTAGCGAAGGGAAGCGATGATACATCTGGACCTTTGAGTGTCTAAAGAAGTTCAGAGCCCAAGTGTTTGTGGTTCGTTTGAGAGGTTACCAGTGGAGATGAGGAGCAGCAAGAGCTTTCAGGGCTGGCACCTTTAGACTAGGAGTAATCGGTGGACGTTCGCAATTCAGTGTTGAGCTCTGACGTGAATTAGCGAGGGGAAGCGATGATACGTCTGGACCTTTGAGTGTCTAAAGAAGTTCAGAGCCCAAGTGTTTGTGGTTCGTTTGAGAGGTTACCAGTGGGAGATGAGGACCAGCAAGAGCTTTCAGGGCTGGCACCTTTAGACTAGGAGCAATCGCTGGACGTTCGCAATTTCAGATTTGAGCTCTGACGTGAATTATCGAGGGGAAGCGATGATACGTCTGGACCTTTGAGCGTCTAAAGAAGTTCAGAGCCAAGTGTTTCTGCTTCGTTTGAGAGGTTACCAGTGGGAGATGAGGACCAGCAAGAGCTTTCAGGGCTGGCACCTTTAGACTAGGAGCAATCGCTGAACGTTCGCAATTTCGGTGTGGAGCTCTGGCTAGATTGAGCAGGAGAGCGAGTGTATGTTGGAACCTTTAGTAGTCTAAACAAGTTCAGAGCCCAAGTGTTTGTGGCTCGTTTGAGAGGTTACCAGTGGGAGATGAGGACCAGCAAGAGCTTTCAGGGCTGGCACCTTTAGAGTAGGAGCAATCGCTGGACGTTCGCAATTTCAGATTTGAGCTCTGATGTGAATTAGCGAGGGGAAGCGATGATACGTCTGACCTTTGAGTGTCTAAAGAAGTCCAGAGCCCAAGTGTTTGTGGTTCGTTTGCGAGGTTACCAGTGGGAGATGAGGAGCAGCAAGAGCTTTCAGGGCTGGCACCTTTAGACTAGGAGCAATCGCTGGACGTTCGCAATATCGGTATGGAGCTCTGGCCAGATTGAGCAGGAGAGCGAGTGTATGTTGGAACCTTAGTAGTCTAAAGAAGTTCAGAGCCCAAGTGTTTGTGGTTCGTTTGAGAGGTTACCAGTGGGAGATGAGGACCAGAAAGGAGCTTTCAGGGCTGGCACCTTTAGTCTAGGAGCAATCGGTGACGTTCTCAATTTCAGTGTTGAGCTCTGACTTGAATGAGCGAGGGGAAGCGATGATACGTCTGGACCTTTGAGTGTCTAAAGAAGTTCAGAGCCCAAGTGTTTGTGGTTCGTTTGAGAGGTTACCAGTGGGAGATGAGGAGCAGCAAGAGCTTTCAGGGCTGGCACCTTTAGACTAGGAGCAATCGCTGGACGTTCGCAATTTCAGTGTTGAGCTCTGACGTGAATTAGCGAGGGGAAGCGATGATACGTCTGGACCTTTGAGTGTCTAAGCAAGTTCAGAGCCCAGGTGTTTCTGGTTCCTTTGAGAGGTTACCAGTGGGAGATGAGGACCACCAAGAGCTTTCAGGGCTGGCACCTTTAGACTAGGAACAATTTCTGGACGTACGCAATTTCAGATTTGAGCTCTGACGTGAATTAGAGAGGCAAAGCGATGATACGTCTGGACCTTTGAGTGTCTAAAGAAGTTCAGAGCCCAAGTGGTTGTGGTTCGTTTGAGAGGTTACCAGTGGGAGATGAGGAGCAGGAAGAGCTTTCAGGGCTGGCACCTTTAGACTAGGAGCAATTGCTGGACGTTCGCAACTTCAGATTTGAGCTCTGACGTGAATTAGCGAGGGGAAGCGATGATACGTCTGGACCTTTGAGTGTCTAAAGAAGTTCAGAGCCCAAGTGTTTGTGGTTCGTTTGAGAGGTTACCAGTGGGAGAATAGGACCAGCAAGAGCTTTCAGGGCTGGCACCTTTAGAGTAGGAGCAATCGCTGGACGTTCGCAGTTCATTGTTGAGCTCTGACTTGAATTAGCGAGGGGAAGCGATGATACATCTGGACCTTTGAGTGTCTAAAGAAGTTCAGAGCCCAAGTGTTTGTGGTTCGTTTGAGAGGTTACCAGTGGGAGATGAGGACCAGCAAGAGCTTTCAGGCTGGCACCTTTAGACTAGGAGCAATCGCTGGACGTTCGCAATTGCGGAGTGGAGCTCTGGCCAGATTGAGCAGGAGAGCAGGTGTGTGTTGCAACCTTTAGTAGTCTAAAGAAGTTCAGAGCCCAAGTGTTTGTGGTTCGTTTGAGAGGTTACCAGTGGGAGATGAGGACCAGCAAGAGCTTTTCGGGCTGGCACCTTTAGAGTAGGAGCAATCGCTGGACGTTCGCAATTTCAGATTTGAGCTCTGACGTGAATTAGCGAGGGAAGCGATGATACGTCTGGACCTTTGAGTGTCTAAAGAAGTTCAGAGCCCAAGTGTTTGTGGTTCGTTTGAGAGGTTACCAGTGGGAGATGAGGACCAGCAAGAGCTTTCAGGGCTGGCACCTTTAGACTAGGAGCAATCGCTGGACGTTAGCAATTGCGGAGTGGAGCTCTGGCCCGATTGAGCAGGAGAGCGAGTGTATGTTGGAACCTTAAGTAGTCTAAACAAGTTCAGAGCCCAAGTGTTTGTGGTTCGTTTGAGAGGTTACCAGTGGGAGATGAGGAGCAGCAAGAGCTTTCAGGGCTGGCACCTTTAGACTAGGAGCAATAGCTGGACGTTAGCAATTTCGGTGTGGAGCTCTGGCCAGATTGAGCAGGAGAGCGAGTGTATGTTGGAACTTTTAGTAGTCTAAACAAGTTCATAGCCCAAGTGTTTGTGGCTCGTTTGAGAGTTTACCAGTGGGATATGAGGACCAGCAAGAGCTTTCAGGGCTGGCACCTTTAGACTAGGACCAATCGCTGGACGTTCGACATTTCAGATTTGAGCTCTGACGTGAATTAGCGAGGGGAAGCGATGATACGTCTGGACCTTTGAGTGTCTAAACAAGTTCAGAGCCCAAGTGTTTGTGGTTCGTTTGAGAGGTTAACAGTGGGAGATGAGGACCAGCAAGAGCTTTCAGGCTGGCACCTTTAGACTACGAGCAATCGCTGGACGTTCGCAATTTCAGATTTGAGCTCTGACGTGAATTATCGAGGGGAAGCGATGATACGTCTGGACCTTTGAGTGTCTAAAGAAGTTCAGAGGCCCAAGTGTTTCTGGTTCGTTTGAGAGGTTACCAGTGGGAGATGAGGACCAGCAAGAGCTTTCAGAGCTGGCACCTTTAGACTAGGAGCAATCGCTGGACGTTCGCAATTTCAGATTTGGAGCTCTGACGTGAATTAGCGAGGGGAAGCGATGATACGTCTGGACCTTTGAGTGTCTAAAGAAGTTCAGAGCCCAAGTGTTTGTGGTTCGTTGAGAGGTTACCAGTGGGATATGAGGACCAGCAAGAGCTTTCAGGGCTGGCACCTTTAGACTAGGAGCAATCGCTGGACGTTCACAATATTGGGTTATGGAGCTCTGGCCAGATTGAGCAGGAGAGCGAGTGTATGTTGGAACCTTTAGTAGTCTAATCAAGTTCAGAGCCCCAAGTGTTTGTGGTTCGTTTGAGAGTTTTACCAGTGAGAGATGAGGACCAGCAAGAGCTTTCAGGGCTGGCACCTTTAGACTAGGAGCAATCGCTGGACGTTCACAATTTCGGTGTTGAGCTCTGACGTGAATTAGCGAGGGAAGCGATGATACATCTGGACCTTTGAGTGTCTAAAGAAGTTCAGAGCCCAAGTGTTTGTGGTTCGTTTGAGAGGTTACCAGTGGGAGATGAGGACCAGCAAGAGCTTTCAGGGCTGGCACCTTTAGACTAGGAGCAATCGCTGGACGTTCGCAATTGCGGTGTGGAGCTCTGGCCAGATTGAGCAGGAGAGCAGGTGTATGTTGCAACCTTAGTAGTCTAAAGAAGTTCAGAGCGCAAGTGTTTGTGGCTCGTTTGAGAGGTTACCAGTGGGAGATGAGGACCAGCAAGAGCTTTCAGGGCTGGCACCTTTAGACTAGGAGCAATCGCTGGACATTCGCAATTTCAGATTTGAGCTCTGACGTGAATTAGCGAGGGGAAGCGATGATATGTCTGAACTTTGAGTGTCTAAAGAAGTTCAGAGCCCAAGTGTTTGTGGTTCGTTTGAGAGGTTACCAGTGGGAGATGAGGAGCAGCAAGAGCTTTCAGGGCTGGCACCTTTAGACTACGAGCAATCGCTGGACGTTCGCAATTTCGGTGTGGAGCTCTGGCTAGATTGAGCAGGAGAGCGAGTGTATGTTGGAACCTTAAGTAGTCTAATCAAGTTCAGAGCCCAAGTGTTTGTGGTTCGTTTGAGAGGTTACCAGTGGGAGATGAGTGACCAGCAAGAGCTTTCAGGGCTGGCACCTTTAGACTAGGAGCAATCGCTGGACGTTCGCAATTTCAGATTTGAGCTCTGACGTGAATTAGCGAGGGGAAGCGATGATATGTCTGGACCTTTGAGTGTCTAAAGAAGTTCAGAGCCCAAGTGTTTGTGGTTCGTTTGAGAGGTTACCGGTGGGAGATGAGGAGCAGCAAGAGCTTTCAGGGCTGGCTTGGACGTTAGCAATTGCGGAGTGGAGCTCTGGCCAGATTGAGCAGGAGAGCGGGTGTATGTTGCAACCTTTAGTAGTCTAAACAAGTTCAGAGCCCAAGTGTTTGTGGTTCGTTTGAGAGGTTACCAGTGGGAGATGAGGACC
Organism: Gavia stellata; assembly: GCF_030936135.1. Taxonomy (NCBI): domain Eukaryota; kingdom Metazoa; phylum Chordata; class Aves; order Gaviiformes; family Gaviidae; genus Gavia; species Gavia stellata. The sequence goes on along the minus strand of NW_026777264.1, from coordinate 84,314 downwards.
AGCAAGAGCTTTCAGGGCTGGCACCTTTAGACTAGGAGCAATTGCTGGACGTTCGCAATTTCAGATTTGAGCTCTGACGTGAATTAGCGAGGGGAAGCGATGATACGTCTGGACCTTTGAGTGTCTAAACAAGTTCAGAGCCCAAGTGTTTGTGGTTCGTTTGAGAGGTTACCAGTGGGAGATGAGGACCAGCAAGAGCTTTCAGGGCTGGCACCTTTAGTCTCGGAGTAATCGGTGGACGTTCGCAATTTCAGTGTTGAGCTCTGACTTGAATTAGCGAAGGGAAGCGATGATACATCTGGACCTTTGAGTGTCTAAAGAAGTTCAGAGCCCAAGTGTTTGTGGTTCGTTTGAGAGGTTACCAGTGGGAGATGAGGACCAGCAAGAGCTTTCAGGGCTGGCACCTTTAGACTAGGAGTAATCGGTGGACGTTCGCAATTTCAGTGTTGAGCTCTGACGTGAATTAGCGAGGGGAAGCGATGATACGTCTGGACCTTTGAGTGTCTAAAGAAGTTCAGAGCCCAAGTGTTTGTGGCTCGTTTGAGAGGTTACCAGTGGGAGATGAGGACCAGCAAGAGCTTTCAGGGCTGGCACCTTTAGAGTAGGAGCAATCGCTGGACGTGCGCAATTTCAGATTTGAGCTCTGACGTGAATTAGAGAGGGGAACCGATGATACGTCTGGACCTTTGAGCGTCTAAAGAAGTTCAGAGCCCAAGTGTTTGTGGTTCGTTTGAGAGGTTACCAGTGGGAGATGAGGAGCAGCAAGAGCTTTCAGAGCTGGCACCTTTAGACTAGGAGCAATCGCTGGACGTTAGCAATTGCGGAGTGGAGCTCTGGCCCGATTGAGCAGGAGAGCGAGTGTATGTTGGAACCTTAAGTAGTCTAAAGAAGTTCAGAGCCCAAGTGTTTGTGGTTCGTTTGAGAGGTTACCAGTGGGAGATGAGGACCAGCAAGAGCTTTCAGGGCTGGCACCTTTAGACTAGGAGCAATCGCTGGACGTTCACAATATGGTTATGGAGCTCTGGCCAGATTGAGCAGGAGAGCGAGTGTATGTTGGAACCTTTAGTAGTCTAATCAAGTTCAGAGCCCAAGTGTTTGTGGTTCGTTTGAGAGGTTACCAGTGAGAGATGAGGACCAGCAAGAGCTTTCAGGGCTGGCACCTTTAGACTAGGAGCAATCGCTGGACGTTCACAATTTCGGTGTTGAGCTCTGACGTGAATTAGCGAGGGGAAGCGATGATACATCTGGACCTTTGAGTGTCTAAAGAAGTTCAGAGCCCAAGTGTTTGTGGTTCGTTTGAGAGGTTACCAGTGGGAGATGAGGACCAGCAAGAGCTTTCAGGGCTGGCACCTTTAGACTAGGAGCAATCGCTGGACGTTCGCAATTGCGGTGTGGAGCTCTGGCCAGATTGAGCAGGAGAGCAGGTGTATGTTGCAACCTTTAGTAGTCTAAAGAAGTTCAGAGCGCAAGTGTTTGTGGCTCGTTTGAGAGGTTACCAGTGGGAGATGAGGACCAGCAAGAGCTTTCAGGGCTGGCACCTTTAGACTAGGAGCAATCGCTGGACATTCGCAATTTCAGATTTGAGCTCTGACGTGAATTAGCGAGGGGAAGCGATGATATGTCTGAACTTTGAGTGTCTAAAGAAGTTCAGAGCCCAAGTGTTTGTGGTTCGTTTGAGAGGTTACCAGTGGGAGATGAGGAGCAGCAAGAGCTTTCAGGGCTGGCACCTTTAGACTACGAGCAATCGCTGGACGTTCGCAATTTCGGTGTGGAGCTCTGGCTAGATTGAGCAGGAGAGCGAGTGTATGTTGGAACCTTAAGTAGTCTAATCAAGTTCAGAGCCCAAGTGTTTGTGGTTCGTTTGAGAGGTTACCAGTGGGAGATGAGGACCAGCAAGAGCTTTGAGGGCTGGCACCTTTAGACTAGGAGCAATCGCTGGACGTTCGCAATTTCAGATTTGAGCTCTGACGTGAATTAGCGAGGGGAAGCGATGATATGTCTGGACCTTTGAGTGTCTAAAGAAGTTCAGAGCCCAAGTGTTTGTGGTTCGTTTGAGAGGTTACCGGTGGGAGATGAGGAGCAGCAAGAGCTTTCAGGGCTGGCACCTTTAGACTAGGAGCAATCGCTGGACGTTAGCAATTGCGGAGTGGAGCTCTGGCCAGATTGAGCAGGAGAGCGGGTGTATGTTGCAACCTTTAGTAGTCTAAACAAGTTCAGAGCCCAAGTGTTTGTGGTTCGTTTGAGAGGTTACCAGTGGGAGATGAGGACCAGCAAGAGCTTTCAGGGCTGGCACCTTTAGACTAGGAGCAATTGCTGGACGTTCGCAATTTCAGATTTGAGCTCTGACGTGAATTAGCGAGGGGAAGCGATGATACGTCTGGACCTTTGAGTGTCTAAACAAGTTCAGAGCCCAAGTGTTTGTGGTTCGTTTGAGAGGTTACCAGTGGGAGATGAGGACCAGCAAGAGCTTTCAGGGCTGGCACCTTTAGACTAGGAGCAATCGCTGGACGTTCACAATATGGTTATGGAGCTCTGGCCAGATTGAGCAGGAGAGCGAGTGTATGTTGGAACCTTTAGTAGTCTAATCAAGTTCAGAGCCCAAGTGTTTGTGGTTCGTTTGAGAGGTTACCAGTGGGATATGAGGACCAGCAAGAGCTTTCAGGGCTGGCACCTTTAGACTAGGAGCAATCGCTGGACGTTCACAATATGGTTATGGAGCTCTGGCCAGATTGAGCAGGAGAGCGAGTGTATGTTGGAACCTTTAGTAGTCTAATCAAGTTCAGAGCCCAAGTGTTTGTGGTTCGTTTGAGAGGTTACCAGTGGGAGATGAGGACCAGCAAGAGCTTTCAGGGCTGGCACCTTTAGACTAGGAGCAATCGCTGGACGTTCACAATTTCGGTGTTGAGCTCTGACGTGAATTAGCGAGGGGAAGCGATGATACATCTGGACCTTTGAGTGTCTAAAGAAGTTCAGAGCCCAAGTGTTTGTGGTTCGTTTGAGAGGTTACCAGTGGGAGATGAGGACCAGCAAGAGCTTTCAGGGCTGGCACCTTTAGACTAGGAGCAATCGCTGGACGTTCGCAATTGCGGTGTGGAGCTCTGGCCAGATTGAGCAGGAGAGCAGGTGTATGTTGCAACCTTTAGTAGTCTAAAGAAGTTCAGAGCGCAAGTGTTTGTGGCTCGTTTGAGAGGTTACCAGTGGGAGATGAGGACCAGCAAGAGCTTTCAGGGCTGGCACCTTTAGACTAGGAGCAATCGCTGGACATTCGCAATTTCAGATTTGAGCTCTGACGTGAATTAGCGAGGGGAAGCGATGATATGTCTGAACTTTGAGTGTCTAAAGAAGTTCAGAGCCCAAGTGTTTGTGGTTCGTTTGAGAGGTTACCAGTGGGAGATGAGGAGCAGCAAGAGCTTTCAGGGCTGGCACCTTTAGACTACGAGCAATCGCTGGACGTTCGCAATTTCGGTGTGGAGCTCTGGCTAGATTGAGCAGGAGAGCGAGTGTATGTTGGAACCTTAAGTAGTCTAATCAAGTTCAGAGCCCAAGTGTTTGTGGTTCGTTTGAGAGGTTACCAGTGGGAGATGAGGACCAGCAAGAGCTTTGAGGGCTGGCACCTTTAGACTAGGAGCAATCGCTGGACGTTCGCAATTTCAGATTTGAGCTCTGACGTGAATTAGCGAGGGGAAGCGATGATATGTCTGGACCTTTGAGTGTCTAAAGAAGTTCAGAGCCCAAGTGTTTGTGGTTCGTTTGAGAGGTTACCGGTGGGAGATGAGGAGCAGCAAGAGCTTTCAGGGCTGGCACCTTTAGACTAGGAGCAATCGCTGGACGTTAGCAATTGCGGAGTGGAGCTCTGGCCAGATTGAGCAGGAGAGCGGGTGTATGTTGCAACCTTTAGTAGTCTAAACAAGTTCAGAGCCCAAGTGTTTGTGGTTCGTTTGAGAGGTTACCAGTGGGAGATGAGGACCAGCAAGAGCTTTCAGGGCTGGCACCTTTAGACTAGGAGCAATTGCTGGACGTTCGCAATTTCAGATTTGAGCTCTGAAGTGAATTAGCGAGGGGAAGCGATGATACGTCTGGACCTTTGAGTGTCTAAACAAGTTCAGAGCCCAAGTGTTTGTGGTTCGTTTGAGAGGTTACCAGTGGGAGATGAGGACCAGCAAGAGCTTTCAGGGCTGGCACCTTTAGACTAGGAGCAATCGCTGGACGTTCACAATATGGTTATGGAGCTCTGGCCAGATTGAGCAGGAGAGCGAGTGTATGTTGGAACCTTTAGTAGTCTAATCAAGTTCAGAGCCCAAGTGTTTGTGGTTCGTTTGAGAGGTTACCAGTGGGATATGAGGACCAGCAAGAGCTTTCAGGGCTGGCACCTTTAGACTAGGAGCAATCGCTGGACGTTCACAATATGGTTATGGAGCTCTGGCCAGATTGAGCAGGAGAGCGAGTGTATGTTGGAACCTTTAGTAGTCTAATCAAGTTCAGAGCCCAAGTGTTTGTGGTTCGTTTGAGAGGTTACCAGTGGGAGATGAGGACCAGCAAGAGCTTTCAGGGCTGGCACCTTTAGACTAGGAGCAATCGCTGGACGTTCACAATTTCGGTGTTGAGCTCTGACGTGAATTAGCGAGGGGAAGCGATGATACATCTGGACCTTTGAGTGTCTAAAGAAGTTCAGAGCCCAAGTGTTTGTGGTTCGTTTGAGAGGTTACCAGTGGGAGATGAGGACCAGCAAGAGCTTTCAGGGCTGGCACCTTTAGACTAGGAGCAATCGCTGGACGTTCGCAATTGCGGTGTGGAGCTCTGGCCAGATTGAGCAGGAGAGCAGGTGTATGTTGCAACCTTTAGTAGTCTAAAGAAGTTCAGAGCGCAAGTGTTTGTGGCTCGTTTGAGAGGTTACCAGTGGGAGATGAGGACCAGCAAGAGCTTTCAGGGCTGGCACCTTTAGACTAGGAGCAATCGCTGGACATTCGCAATTTCAGATTTGAGCTCTGACGTGAATTAGCGAGGGGAAGCGATGATATGTCTGAACTTTGAGTGTCTAAAGAAGTTCAGAGCCCAAGTGTTTGTGGTTCGTTTGAGAGGTTACCAGTGGGAGATGAGGAGCAGCAAGAGCTTTCAGGGCTGGCACCTTTAGACTACGAGCAATCGCTGGACGTTCGCAATTTCGGTGTGGAGCTCTGGCTAGATTGAGCAGGAGAGCGAGTGTATGTTGGAACCTTAAGTAGTCTAATCAAGTTCAGAGCCCAAGTGTTTGTGGTTCGTTTGAGAGGTTACCAGTGGGAGATGAGGACCAGCAAGAGCTTTGAGGGCTGGCACCTTTAGACTAGGAGCAATCGCTGGACGTTCGCAATTTCAGATTTGAGCTCTGACGTGAATTAGCGAGGGGAAGCGATGATATGTCTGGACCTTTGAGTGTCTAAAGAAGTTCAGAGCCCAAGTGTTTGTGGTTCGTTTGAGAGGTTACCGGTGGGAGATGAGGAGCAGCAAGAGCTTTCAGGGCTGGCACCTTTAGACTAGGAGCAATCGCTGGACGTTAGCAATTGCGGAGTGGAGCTCTGGCCAGATTGAGCAGGAGAGCGGGTGTATGTTGCAACCTTTAGTAGTCTAAACAAGTTCAGAGCCCAAGTGTTTGTGGTTCGTTTGAGAGGTTACCAGTGGGAGATGAGGACCAGCAAGAGCTTTCAGGGCTGGCACCTTTAGACTAGGAGCAATCGCTGGACGTTCGCAATTTCAGATTTGAGCTCTGACGTGAATTAGCGAGGGGAAGCGATGATACGTCTGGACCTTTGAGTGTCTAAACAAGTTCAGAGCCCAAGTGTTTGTGGTTCGTTTGAGAGGTTACCAGTGGGAGATGAGGACCAGCAAGAGCTTTCAGGGCTGGCACCTTTAGTCTCGGAGTAATCGGTGGACGTTCGCAATTTCAGTGTTGAGCTCTGACTTGAATTAGCGAAGGGAAGCGATGATACATCTGGACCTTTGAGTGTCTAAAGAAGTTCAGAGCCCAAGTGTTTGTGTGTTTTTCTGTTTTTTATTGTGAGAGGGTTACCAGTGGGAGATGAGGACCAGCAAGAGCTTTCAGGGCTGGCACCTTTAGACTAGGAGTAATCGGTGGACGTTCGCAATTTCAGTGTTGAGCTCTGACGTGAATTAGCGAGGGGAAGCGATGATACGTCTGGACCTTTGAGTGTCTAAAGAAGTTCAGAGCCCAAGTGTTTGTGGCTCGTTTGAGAGGTTACCAGTGGGAGATGAGGACCAGCAAGAGCTTTCAGGGCTGGCACCTTTAGAGTAGGAGCAATCGCTGGACGTGCGCAATTTCAGATTTGAGCTCTGACGTGAATTAGCGAGGGGAAGCGATGATACGTCTGGACCTTTGAGCGTCTAAAGAAGTTCAGAGCCCAAGTGTTTGTGGTTCGTTTGAGAGGTTACCAGTGGGAGATGAGGAGCAGCAAGAGCTTTCAGAGCTGGCACCTTTAGACTAGGAGCAATCGCTGGACGTTAGCAATTGCGGAGTGGAGCTCTGGCCCGATTGAGCAGGAGAGCGAGTGTATGTTGGAACCTTAAGTAGTCTAAACAAGTTCAGAGCCCAAGTGTTTGTGGTTCGTTTGAGAGGTTACCAGTGGGAGATGAGGACCAGCAAGAGCTTTCAGGGCTGGCACCTTTAGACTAGGAGCAATAGCTGGACGTTAGCAATTTCGGTGTGGAGCTCTGGCCAGATTGAGCAGGAGAGCGAGTGTATGTTGGAACTTTTAGTAGTCTAAACAAGTTCATAGCCCAAGTGTTTGTGGCTCGTTTGAGAGTTTACCAGTGGGATATGAGGACCAGCAAGAGCTTTCAGGGCTGGCACCTTTAGACTAGGACCAATCGCTGGACGTTCGCAATTTCAGATTTGAGCTCTGACGTGAATTAGCGAGGGGAAGCGATGATACGTCTGGACCTTTGAGTGTCTAAACAAGTTCAGAGCCCAAGTGTTTGTGGTTCGTTTGAGAGGTTACCAGTGGGAGATGAGGAGCAGCAAGAGCTTTCAGGGCTGGCACCTTTAGACTACGAGCAATCGCTGGACGTTCGCAATTTCAGATTTGAGCTCTGACGTGAATTATCGAGGGGAAGCGATGATATGTCTGGACCTTTGAGTGTCTAAAGAAGTTCAGAGCCCAAGTGTTTGTGGTTCGTTTGAGAGGTTACCAGTGGGAGATGAGGACCAGCAAGAGCTTTCAGGGCTGGCACCTTTAGACTAGGAGCAATCGCTGAACGTTCGCAATTTCGGTGTGGAGCTCTGGCTAGATTGAGCAGGAGAGCGAGTGTATGTTGGAACCTTTAGTAGTCTAAACAAGTTCAGAGGCCAAGTGTTTGTGGTTCGTTTGAGAGGTTACCAGTGGGAGATGAGGACCAGCAAGAGCTTTCAGGGCTGGCACCTTTAGACTAGGAGCAATCGCTGGACGTTCGCAATTTCAGATTTGAGCTCTGACGTGAATTAGCGAGGGGAAGCGATGATACGTCTGGACCTTTGAGTGTCTAAAGAAGTTCAGAGCCCAAGTGTTTCTGGTTCGTTTGAGAGGTTACCAGTGGGAGATGAGGACCAGCAAGAGCTTTCAGGGCTGGCACCTTTAGACTAGGAGCAATCGCTGGACGTTCACAATTTCGGTGTTGAGCTCTGACTTGAATTAGCGAGGGGAAGCGATGATACATCTGGACCTTTGAGTGTCTAAAGAAGTTCAGAGCCCAAGTGTTTGTGGTTCGTTTGAGAGGTTACCAGTGGGAGATGAGGACCAGCAAGAGCTTTCAGGGCTGGCACCTTTAGACTAGGAGCAATCGCTGGACGTTCACAATATGGTTATGGAGCTCTGGCCAGATTGAGCAGGAGAGCGAGTGTATGTTGGAACCTTTAGTAGTCTAATCAAGTTCAGAGCCCAAGTGTTTGTGGTTCGTTTGAGAGGTTACCAGTGAGAGATGAGGACCAGCAAGAGCTTTCAGGGCTGGCACCTTTAGAGTAGGAGCAATCGCTGGACGTTCACAATTTCGGTGTTGAGCTCTGACGTGAATTAGCGAGGGGAAGCGATGATACATCTGGACCTTTGAGTGTCTAAAGAAGTTCAGAGCCCAAGTGTTTGTGGTTCGTTTGAGAGGTTACCAGTGGGAGATGAGGACCAGCAAGAGCTTTCAGGGCTGGCACCTTTAGACTAGGAGCAATCGCTGGACGTTCGCAATTGCGGTGTGGAGCTCTGGCCAGATTGAGCAGGAGAGCGAGTGTATGTTGGAACCTTAAGTAGTCTAATCAAGTTCAGAGCCCAAGTGTTTGTGGTTCGTTTGAGAGGTTACCAGTGGGAGATGAGGACCAGCAAGAGCTTTGAGGGCTGGCACCTTTAGACTAGGAGCAATCGCTGGACATTCGCAATTTCAGATTTGAGCTCTGACGTGAATTAGCGAGGGGAAGCGATGATATGTCTGGACCTTTGAGTGTCTAAAGAAGTTCAGAGCCCAAGTGTTTGTGGTTCGTTTGAGAGGTTACCAGTGGGAGATGAGGAGCAGCAAGAGCTTTCAGGGCTGGCACCTTTAGACTAGGAGCAATCGCTGGACGTTAGCAATTGCGGAGTGGAGCTCTGGCCAGATTGAGCAGGAGAGCGGGTGTATGTTGCAACCTTTAGTAGTCTAAAGAAGTTCAGAGCCCAAGTGTTTGTGGTTCGTTTGAGAGGTTACCAGTGGGAGATGAGGACCAGCAAGAGCTTTCAGGGCTGGCACCTTTAGACTAGGAGCAATTGCTGGACGTTCGCAATTTCAGATTTGAGCTCTGACGTGAATTAGCGAGGGGAAGCGATGATACGTCTGGACCTTTGAGTGTCTAAACAAGTTCAGAGCCCAAGTGTTTGTGGTTCGTTTGAGAGGTTACCAGTGGGAGATGAGGACCAGCAAGAGCTTTCAGGGCTGGCACCTTTAGTCTCGGAGTAATCGGTGGACGTTCGCAATTTCAGTGTTGAGCTCTGACTTGAATTAGCGAAGGGAAGCGATGATACATCTGGACCTTTGAGTGTCTAAAGAAGTTCAGAGCCCAAGTGTTTGTGGTTCGTTTGAGAGGTTACCAGTGGGAGATGAGGACCAGCAAGAGCTTTCAGGGCTGGCACCTTTAGACTAGGACCAATCGCTGGACGTTCGCAATTTCAGATTTGAGCTCTGACGTGAATTAGCGAGGGGAAGCGATGATACGTCTGGACCTTTGAGCGTCTAAAGAAGTTCAGAGCCCAAGTGTTTGTGGTTCGTTTGAGAGGTTACCAGTGGGAGATGAGGACCAGCAAGAGCTTTCAGAGCTGGCACCTTTAGACTAGGAGCAATCGCTGAACGTTCGCAATTTCGGTGTGGAGCTCTGGCTAGATTGAGCAGGAGAGCGAGTGTATGTTGGAACCTTTAGTAGTCTAAACAAGTTCAGAGCCCAAGTGTTTGTGGCTCGTTTGAGAGGTTACCAGTGGGAGATGAGGACCAGCAAGAGCTTTCAGGGCTGGCACCTTTAGAGTAGGAGCAATCGCTGGACGTTCGCAATTTCAGATTTGAGCTCTGACGTGAATTAGAGAGGGGAACCGATGATACGTCTGGACCTTTGAGCGTCTAAAGAAGTTCAGAGCCCAAGTGTTTGTGGTTCGTTTGAGAGGTTACCAGTGGGAGATGAGGAGCAGCAAGAGCTTTCAGGGCTGGCACCTTTAGACTAGGAGCAATCGCTGAACGTCCGCAATTTCGGTGTGGAACTCTGGCCAGATTGAGCAGGAGAGCGAGTGTATGTTGGAACCTTTAGTAGTCTAAACAAGTTCAGAGCCCAAGTGTTTGTGGTTCGTTTGAGAGGTTACCAGTGGGAGATGAGGACCAGCAAGAGCTTTCAGGGCTGGCACTTTTAGACTAGGAGCAATCGCTGGACGTTTCGAATTTCACGGTTTCGCTCTGATGTGAATTAGCGAGGGGAAGCGATGATATGTCTGAACTTTGAGTGTCTAAAGAAGTTCAGAGCCCAAGTGTTTGTGGTTCGTTTGAGAGGTTACCAGTGGGAGATGAGGACCAGCAAGAGCTTTCAGGGCTGGCACCTTTAGACTACGAGCAATCGCTGGACGTTCGCAATTTCGGTGTGGAGCTCTGGCTAGATTGAGCAGGAGAGCGAGTGTATGTTGGAAACTTTAGTAGTCTAAACAATTTCAGAGCCCAAGTGTTTGTGGTTCGTTTGAGAGGTTACCAGTGGGAGATGAGGACCAGCAAGAGCTTTCAGGGCTGGCACCTTTAGACTAGGAGCAATCGCTGGACGTTCGCTATTTCAGGGTTGCGCTCTAACGTGATTTAGCGAGGGGAAGCGATGATACGTCTGGACCTTTGAGTGTCTAAAGAAGTTCAGAGCCCAAGTGGTTGTGGTTCGTTTGAGAGGTTACCAGTGGGAGATGAGGACCAGCAAGAGCTTTGAGGGCTGGCACCTTTAGACTAGGAGCAATCGCTGGACGTTCGCAATTTCGGTATGGAGCTCTGGCCAGATTGAGCAGGAGAGCGAGTGTATGTTGGAACCTTAAGTAGTCTAAAGAAGTTCAGAGCCCAAGTGTTTGTGGTTCGTTTGAGAGGTTACCAGTGGGAGATGAGGACCAGCAAGAGCTTTCAGGGCTGGCACCTTTAGACTAGGAGCAATCGCTGGACGTTCGCAATTTCAGATTTGAGCTCTGACGTGAATTAGCGAGGGGAAGCGATGATATGTCTGGACCTTTGAGTGTCTAAAGAAGTTCAGAGCCCAAGTGTTTGTGGTTCGTTTGAGAGGTTACCAGTGGGAGATGAGGAGCAGCAAGAGCTTTCAGGGCTGGCACCTTTAGACTAGGAGCAATCGCTGGACGTTAGCAATTGCGGAGTGGAGCTCTGGCCCGATTGAGCAGGAGAGCGGGTGTATGTTGCAACCTTTAGTAGTCTAAAGAAGTTCAGAGCCCAAGTGTTTGTGGTTCGTTTGAGAGGTTACCAGTGGGAGATGAGGACCAGCAAGAGCTTTCAGGGCTGGCACCTTTAGACTAGGAGCAATTGCTGGACGTTCGCAATTTCAGATTTGAGCTCTGACGTGAATTAGCGAGGGGAAGCGATGATACGTCTGGACCTTTGAGTGTCTAAAGAAGTTCAGAGCCCAAGTGTTTGTGGTTCGTTTGAGAGGTTACCAGTGGGAGATGAGGACCAGCAAGAGCTTTCAGGGCTGGCACCTTTAGTCTCGGAGTAATCGCTGGACGTTCGCAATTTCAGTGTTGAGCTCTGACTTGAATTAGCGAAGGGAAGCGATGATACATCTGGACCTTTGAGTGTCTAAAGAAGTTCAGAGCCCAAGTGTTTGTGGTTCGTTTGAGAGGTTACCAGTGGGCGATGAGGAGCAGCAAGAGCTTTCAGGGCTGGCACCTTTAGACTAGGAGTAATCGGTGGACGTTCGCAATTTCAGTGTTGAGCTCTGACGTGAATTAGCGAGGGGAAGCGATGATACGTCTGGACCTTTGAGTGTCTAAAGAAGTTCAGAGCCCAAGTGTTTGTGGTTCGTTTGAGAGGTTACCAGTGGGAGATGAGGAGCAGCAAGAGCTTTCAGGGCTGGCACCTTTAGACTAGGAGCAATCGCTGGACGTTCGCAATTTCAGATTTGAGCTCTGACGTGAATTAGCGAGGGGAAGCGATGATACGTCTGGACCTTTGAGTGTCTAAAGAAGTTCAGAGCCCAAGTGTTTGTGGTTCGTTTGAGAGGTTACCAGTGGGAGATGAGGACCAGCAAGAGCTTTCAGGGCTGGCACCTTTAGACTAGGAGCAATTGCTGAACGTTCGCAATTTCGGTGTGGAGCTCTGGCTAGATTGAGCAGGAGAGCGAGTGTATGTTGGAACCTTTAGTAGTCTAAACAAGTTCAGAGCCCAAGTGTTTGTGGCTCGTTTGAGAGGTTACCAGTGGGAGATGAGGACCAGCAAGAGCTTTCAGGGCTGGCACCTTTAGAGTAGGAGCAATCGCTGGACGTTCGCAATTTCAGATTTGAGCTCTGACGTGAATTAGCGAGGGGAAGCGATGATACGTCTGGACCTTTGAGTGTCTAAAGAAGTTCAGAGCCCAAGTGTTTGTGGTTCGTTTGAGAGGTTACCAGTGGGAGATGAGGACCAGAAGGAGCTTTCAGGGCTGGCACCTTTAGTCTCGGAGCAATCGGTGGACGTTCGCAATTTCAGTGTTGAGCTCTGACTTGAATTAGCGAGGGGAAGCGATGATACGTCTGGACCTTTGAGTGTCTAAAGAAGTTCAGAGCCCAAGTGTTTGTGGTTCGTTTGAGAGGTTACCAGTGGGAGATGAGGACCAGCAAGAGCTTTCAGGGCTGGCACCTTTAGAGTAGGAGCAATCGCTGGACGTTCTCAATTTCAGTGTTGAGCTCTGACGTGAATTAGCGAGGGGAAGCGATGATACGTCTGGACCTTTGAGTGTCTAAAGAAGTTCAGAGCCCAAGTGTTTGTGGTTCGTTTGAGAGGTTACCAGTGGGAGATGAGGACCAGCAAGAGCTTTCAGGGCTGGCACCTTTAGACTAGGAGCAATCGCTGGACGTTCGCAATTTCAGATTTGAGCTCTGACGTGAATTAGCGAGGGGAAGCGATGATACGTCTGGATCTTTGAGTGTCTAAAGAAGTTCAGAGCCCAAGTGTTTGTGGTTCGTTTGAGAGGTTACCAGTGGGAGATGAGGACCAGCAAGAGCTTTCAGGGCTGGCACCTTTAGACTAGGAACAATTTCTGGACGTTCGCAATTTCAGATTTGAGCTCTGACGTGAATTAGAGAGGGGAACCGATGATACGTCTGGACCTTTGAGCGTCTAAAGAAGTTCAGAGCCCAAGTGTTTGTGGTTCGTTTGAGAGGTTACCAGTGGGAGATGAGGAGCAGCAAGAGCTTTCAGGGCTGGCACCTTTAGACTAGGAGCAATCGCTGAACGTCCGCAATTTCGGTGTGGAACTCTGGCCAGATTGAGCAGGAGAGCGAGTGTATGTTGGAACCTTTAGTAGTCTAAACAAGTTCAGAGCCCAAGTGTTTGTGGTTCGTTTGAGAGGTTACCAGTGGGAGATGAGGACCAGCAAGAGCTTTCAGGGCTGGCACTTTTAGACTAGGAGCAATCGCTGGACGTTTCGAATTTCACGGTTTCGCTCTGATGTGAATTAGCGAGGGGAAGCGATGATATGTCTGAACTTTGAGTGTCTAAAGAAGTTCAGAGCCCAAGTGTTTGTGGTTCGTTTGAGAGGTTACCAGTGGGAGATGAGGACCAGCAAGAGCTTTGAGGGCTGGCACCTTTAGACTAGGAGCAATCGCTGGACGTTCGCAATTTCGGTGTGGAGCTCTGGCTAGATTGAGCAGGAGAGCGAGTGTATGTTGGAAACTTTAGTAGTCTAAACAATTTCAGAGCCCAAGTGTTTGTGGTTCGTTTGAGAGGTTACCAGTGGGAGATGAGGACCAGCAAGAGCTTTCAGGGCTGGCACCTTTAGACTAGGAGCAATCGCTGGACGTTCGCTATTTCAGGGTTGCGCTCTAACGTGATTTAGCGAGGGGAAGCGATGATACGTCTGGACCTTTGAGTGTCTAAAGAAGTTCAGAGCCCAAGTGGTTGTGGTTCGTTTGAGAGGTTACCAGTGGGAGATGAGGACCAGCAAGAGCTTTGAGGGCTGGCACCTTTAGACTAGGAGCAATCGCTGGACGTTCGCAATTTCGGTATGGAGCTCTGGCCAGATTGAGCAGGAGAGCGAGTGTATGTTGGAACCTTAAGTAGTCTAAGGAAGTTCAGAGCCCAAGTGTTTGTGGTTCGTTTGAGAGGTTACCAGTGGGAGATGAGGACCAGCAAGAGCTTTCAGGGCTGGCACCTTTAGACTAGGAGCAATCGCTGGACGTTCGCAATTTCAGATTTGAGCTCTGACGTGAATTAGCGAGGGGAAGCGATGATATGTCTGGACCTTTGAGTGTCTAAAGAAGTTCAGAGCCCAAGTGTTTGTGGTTCGTTTGAGAGGTTACCAGTGGGAGATGAGGACCAGCAAGAGCTTTCAGGGCTGGCACCTTTAGACTAGGAGCAATCGCTGGACGTTAGCAATTGCGGAGTGGAGCTCTGGCCCGATTGAGCAGGAGAGCGGGTGTATGTTGCAACCTTTAGTAGTGTAAAGAAGTTCAGAGCCCAAGTGTTTGTGGTTCGTTTGAGAGGTTACCAGTGGGAGATGAGGACCAGCAAGAGCTTTCAGGGCTGGCACCTTTAGACTAGGAGCAATCGCTGGACGTTCGCAATTTCAGATTTGAGCTCTGACGTGAATTAGCGAGGGGAAGCGATGATACGTCTGGACCTTTGAGTGTCTAAACAAGTTCAGAGCCCAAGTGTTTGTGGTTCGTTTGCGAGGTTACCAGTGGGAGATGAGGAGCAGCAAGAGCTTTCAGGGCTGGCACCTTTAGTCTCGGAGTAATCGCTGGACGTTCGCAATTTCAGTGTTGAGCTCTGACTTGAATTAGCGAAGGGAAGCGATGATACATCTGGACCTTTGAGTGTCTAAAGAAGTTCAGAGCCCAAGTGTTTGTGGTTCGTTTGAGAGGTTACCAGTGGGAGATGAGGACCAGCAAGAGCTTTCAGGGCTGGCACCTTTAGACTAGGAGCAATAGCTGGACGTTCGCAATTTCACGGTTTCGCTCTGACGTGAATTAGCGAGGGGAAGCGATGATACGTCTGGACCTTTGAGTGTCTAAAGAAGTTCAGAGCCCAAGTGTTTGTGGTTCGTTTGAGAGGTTACCAGTGGGAGATGAGGAGCAGCAAGAGCTTTCAGGGCTGGCACCTTTAGACTAGGAGCAATCGCTGGACGTTCGCAATTTCAGATTTGAGCTCTGACGTGAATTAGCGAGGGGAAGCGATGATACGTCTGGACCTTTGAGTGTCTAAAGAAGTTCAGAGCCCAAGTGTTTGTGGTTCGTTTGAGAGGTTACCAGTGGGAGATGAGGACCAGCAAGAGCTTTCAGGGCTGGCACCTTTAGACTAGGAGCAATCGCTGAACGTTCGCAATTTCGGTGTGGAGCTCTGGCTAGATTGAGCAGGAGAGCGAGTGTATGTTGGAACCTTTAGTAGTCTAAACAAGTTCAGAGCCCAAGTGTTTGTGGCTCGTTTGAGAGGTTACCAGTGGGAGATGAGGACCAGCAAGAGCTTTCAGGGCTGGCACCTTTAGAGTAGGAGCAATCGCTGGACGTTCGCAATTTCAGATTTGAGCTCTGACGTGAATTAGCGAGGGGAAGCGATGATACGTCTGGACCTTTGAGTGTCTAAAGAAGTTCAGAGCCCAAGTGGTTGTGGTTCGTTTGAGAGGTTACCAGTGGGAGATGAGGAGCAGGAAGAGCTTTCAGGGCTGGCACCTTTAGACTAGGAGCAATTGCTGGACGTTCGCAACTTCAGATTTGAGCTCTGACGTGAATTAGCGAGGGGAAGCGATGATACGTCTGGACCTTTGAGTGTCTAAACAAGTTCAGAGCCCAAGTGTTTGTGGTTCGTTTGAAAGGTTACCAGTGGGAGATGAGGACCAGCAAGAGCTTTCAGGGCTGACACCTTTAGAGTAGGAGCAATCGCTGGACGTTCGCAGTTTCATTGTTGACCTCTGACTTGAATTATCGAGGGGAAGCGATGATACATCTGGACCTTTGAGTGTCTAAAGAAGTTCAGAGCCCAAGTGTTTGTGGTTCGTTTGAGAGGTTACCAGTGGGAGATGAGGACCAGCAAGAGCTTTCAGGGCTGGCACCTTTAGACTAGGAGCAATCGCTGGACGTTCACAATATGGTTATGGAGCTCTGGCCAGATTGAGCAGGAGAGCGAGTGTATGTTGGAACCTTTAGTAGTCTAATCAAGTTCAGAGCCCAAGTGTTTGTGGTTCGTTTGAGAGGTTACCAGTGAGAGATGAGGACCAGCAAGAGCTTTCAGGGCTGGCACCTTTAGACTAGGAGCAATCGCTGGACGTTTACAATTTCGGTGTTGAGCTCTGACGTGAATTATCGAGGGGAAGCGATGATACGTCTGGACCTTTGAGTGTCTAAACAAGTTCAGAGCCCAAGTGTTTGTGGTTCGTTTGAGAGGTTACCAGTGGGAGATGAGGACCAGCAAGAGCTTTCAGGGCTGGCACCTTTAGAGTAGGAGCAATCGCGGGACGTTCGCAATTTCAGTGTTGAGCTCTGACTTGAATTAGCGAGGGGAAGCGATGATACGTCTGGACCTTTGAGTGTCTAAAGAAGTTCAGAGCCCAAGTGTTTGTGGTTCGTTTGAGAGGTTACCAGTGGGAGATGAGGAGCAGCAAGAGCTTTCAGGGCTGGCACCTTTAGTCTCGGAGCAATCGCTGGAAGTTCTCAATTTCAGTGTTGAGCTCTGACGTGAATTAGCGAGGGGAAGCGATGATACCTCTGGACCTTTGAGTGTCTAAGCAAGTTCAGAGCCCAAGTGTTTGTGGTTCGTTTGAGAGGTTACCAGTGGGAGATGAGGAGCAGCAAGAGCTTTCAGGGCTGGCACCTTTAGACTAGGAACAGTTTCTGGACGTACGCAATTTCAGATTTGAGCTCTGACGTGAATTAGAGAGGCAAAGCGATGATACGTCTGGACCTTTGAGTGTCTAAAGAAGTTCAGAGCCCAAGTGTTTGTGGTTCGTTTGAGAGGTTACCAGTGGGAGATGAGGAGCAGCAAGAGCTTTCAGGGCTGGCACCTTTAGACTAGGAGCAATTGCTGGACGTTCGCAACTTCAGATTTGAGCTCTGACGTGAATTAGCGAGGGGAAGCGATGATACGTCTGGACCTTTGAGTGTCTAAACAAGTTCAGAGGCCAAGTGTTTCTGGTTCGTTTGAGAGGTTACCAGTGGGAGATGAGGACCAGCAAGAGCTTTCAGGGCTGGCACCTTTAGACTAGGAGCAATCGCTGGACGTTCACAATTTCGGTGTTGAGCTCTGACTTGAATTAGCGAGGGGAAGCGATGATACGTCTGGACCTTTGAGTGTCTAAAGAAGTTCAGAGCCCAAGTGTTTGTGGTTCGTTTGAGAGGTTACCAGTGGGAGATGAGGACCAGCAAGAGCTTTCAGGGCTGGCACCTTTAGACTAGGAGCAATCGCTGGACGTTCACAATTTCGGTGTTGAGCTCTGACGTGAATTAGCGAGGGGAAGCGATGATACGTCTGGACCTTTGAGTGTCTAAAGAAGTTCAGAGCCCAAGTGTTTGTGGTTCGTTTGAGAGGTTACCAGTGGGAGATGAGGAACAGCAAGAGCTTTCAGGGCTGGCACCTTTAGACTAGGAGCAATCGCTGGACGTTCGCAATTGCGGTGTGGAGCTCTGGCCAGATTGAGCAGGAGAGCAGGTGTATGTTGCAACCTTTAGTAGTCTAAAGAAGTTCAGAGCCCAAGTGTTTGTGGCTCGTTTGAGAGGTTACCAGTGGGAGATGAGGACCAGCAAGAGCTTTCAGGGCTGGCACCTTTAGACTAGGAGCAATCTCTGGACGTTCGCAATTTCAGATGTGAGCTCTGACGTGAATTAGCGAGGGGAAGCGATGATACGTCTGGACCTTTGAGTGTCTAAACAAGTTCAGAGCCCAAGTGTTTGTGGTTCGTTTGAGAGGTTACCAGTGGGAGATGAGGACCAGCAAGAGCTTTCAGGGCTGGCACCTTTAGACTAGGAGCAATCGCTGGACGTTAGCAATTGCGGAGTGGAGCTCTGGCCCGATTGAGCAGGAGAGCGGGTGTATGTTGGAACCTTTAGTAGTCTAAACAACTTCAGAGCCCAAGTGTTTGTGGTTCGTTTGAGAGGTTACCAGTGGGAGATGAGGACCAGCAAGAGCTTTCAGGGCTGGCACCTTTAGACTAGGAGCAATCGCTGGACGTTTCGAATTTCACGGTTTCGCTCTGATGTGAATTAGCGAGGGGAAGCGATGATATGTCTGAACTTTGAGTGTCTAAAGAAGTTCAGAGCCCAAGTGTTTGTGGTTCGTTTGAGAGGTTACCAGTGGGAGATGAGGACCAGCAAGAGCTTTCAGGGCTGGCACCTTTAGACTAGGAGCAATCGCTGAACGTTCGCAATTTCGGTGTGGAGCTCTGGCTAGATTGAGCAGGAGAGCGAGTGTATGTTGGAACCTTTAGTAGTCTAAACAAGTTCAGAGCCCAAGTGTTTGTGGCTCGTTTGAGAGGTTACCAGTGGGAGATGAGGACAAGCAAGAGCTTTGAGGGCTGGCACCTTTAGAGTAGGAGCAATCGCTGGACGTTCGCAATTTCGGTGTGGAGGTCTGGCCACATTGAGCAGTAGAGCGAGTGTATGTTGGAACCTTTAGTAGTCTAAACAACTTCAGAGCCCAAGTGTTTGTGGTTCGTTTGAGAGGTTACCAGTGGGAGATGAGGACCAGCAAGAGCTTTCAGGGCTGGCACCTTTAGACTAGGAGCAATCGCTGGACGTTTCGAATTTCACGGTTTCGCTCTGATGTGAATTAGCGAACGGAAGCGATGATATGTCTGAACTTTGAGTGTCTAAAGAAGTTCAGAGCCCAAGTGTTTGTGGTTCGTTTGAGAGGTTACCAGTGGGAGATGAGGACCAGCAAGAGCTTTCAGGGCTGGCACCTTTAGACTACGAGCAATCGCTGGACGTTCGCAATTTCGGTGTGGAGCTCTGGCTAGATTGAGCAGGAGAGCGAGTGTATGTTGGAAACTTTAGTAGTCTAAACAATTTCAGAGCCCAAGTGTTTGTGGTTCGTTTGAGAGGTTACCAGTGGGAGATGAGGACCAGCAAGAGCTTTCAGGGCTGGCACCTTTAGACTAGGAGCAATCGCTGGACGTTCGCTATTTCAGGGTTGCGCTCTAAGGTGAATTAGCGAGGGGAAGCGATGATACGTCTGGACCTTTGAGTGTCTAAAGAAGTTCAGAGCCCAAGTGGTTGTGGTTCGTTTGAGAGGTTACCAGTGGGAGATGAGGAGCAGCAAGAGCTTTCAGGGCTGGCACCTTTAGACTAGGAGCAATCGCTGGACGTTCACAATGTCGGTATGGAGCTCTGGCCAGATTGAGCAGGAGAGCGAGTGTATGTTGGAACCTTAAGTAGTCTAATCAAGTTCAGAGCCCAAGTGTTTGTGGTTCGTTTGAGAGGTTACCAGTGGGAGATGAGGACCAGCAAGAGCTTTCAGGGCTGGCACCCTCAGTCTAGGAGCAATCGCTGGACGTTCGCAATTTCAGATTTGAGCTCTGACGTGAATTAGCGAGGGGAAGCGATGATACGTCTGGACCTTTGAGTGTCTAAAGAAGTTCAGAGCCCAAGTGGTTGTGGTTCGTTTGAGAGGTTACCAGTGGGAGATGAGGAGCAGCAAGAGCTTTCAGGGCTGGCACCTTTAGACTAGGAGCAATCGCTGGACGTTAGCAATTTCGGTGTGGAGCTCTGGCTAGATTGAACAGGAGAGCGAGTGTATGTTGGAACTTTTAGTAGTCTAAACAAGTTCAGAGCCCAAGTGTTTGTGGCTCGTTTGAGAGTTTACCAGTGGGATATGAGGACCAGCAAGAGCTTTCAGGGCTGGCACCTTTAGAGTAGGAGCAATCGCTGGACGTTCGCAATTTCAGATTTGAGCTCTGACGTGAATTAGCGAGGGGAAGCGATGATACGTCTGGACCTTTGAGTGTCTAAAGAAGTTCAGAGCCCAAGTGTTTGTGGTTCGTTTGAGAGGTTACCAGTGGGAGATGAGGAGCAGCAAGAGCTTTCAGGGCTGGCACCTTTAGACTAGGAGCAATCGCTGAACGTCCGCAATTTCGGTGTGGAGCTCTGGCCAGATTGAGCAGGAGAGCGAGTGTATGTTGGAACCTTTAGTAGTCTAAACAACTTCAGAGCCCAAGTGTTTGTGGTTCGTTTGAGAGGTTACCAGTGGGAGATGAGGACCAGCAAGAGCTTTCAGGGCTGGCACCTTTAGACTACGAGCAATCGCTGGACGTTCGCAATTTCACGGTTTCGCTCTGATGTGAATTAGCGAGGGGAAGCGATGATATGTCTGAACTTTGAGTGTCTAAAGAAGTTCAGAGCCCAAGTGTTTGTGGTTCGTTTGAGAGGTTACCAGTGGGAGATGAGGACCAGCAAGAGCTTTCAGGTCTGGCACCTTTAGTCTCGGAGTAATCGGTGGACGTTCGCAATTTCAGTGTTGAGCTCTGACTTGAATTAGCGAAGGGAAGCGATGATACATCTGGACCTTTGAGTGTCTAAAGAAGTTCAGAGCCCAAGTGTTTGTGGTTCGTTTGAGAGGTTACCAGTGGGAGATGAGGACCAGCAAGAGCTTTCAGGGCTGGCACCTTTAGACTAGGAGCAATCGCTGGACGTTCACAATTTCGGTGTTGAGCTCTGACGTGAATTAGCGAGGGGAAGCGATGATACGTCTGGACCTTTGAGTGTCTAAAGAAGTTCAGAGCCCAAGTGTTTGTGGTTCGTTTGAGAGGTTACCAGTGGGAGATGAGGAACAGCAAGAGCTTTCAGGGCTGGCACCTTTAGACTAGGAGCAATCGCTGGACGTTCGCAATTGCGGTGTGGAGCTCTGGCCAGATTGAGCAGGAGAGCAGGTGTATGTTGCAACCTTTAGTAGTCTAAAGAAGTTCAGAGCCCAAGTGTTTGTGGCTCGTTTGAGAGGTTACCAGTGGGAGATGAGGACCAGCAAGAGCTTTCAGGGCTGGCACCTTTAGACTAGGAGCAATCTCTGGACGTTCGCAATTTCAGATTTGAGCTCTGACGTGAATTAGCGAGGGGAAGCGATGATACGTCTGGACCTTTGAGTGTCTAAAGAAGTTCAGAGCCCAAGTGTTTGTGGTTCGTTTGAGAGGTTACCAGTGGGAGATGAGGACCAGCAAGAGCTTTCAGGGCTGGCACCTTTAGACT
This sequence comes from Gavia stellata, assembly GCF_030936135.1. Classification (NCBI taxonomy): domain Eukaryota; kingdom Metazoa; phylum Chordata; class Aves; order Gaviiformes; family Gaviidae; genus Gavia; species Gavia stellata. The sequence continues at coordinate 63,459 of NW_026777264.1, read as the reverse complement.
AGGAGCAATCGCTGGACGTTAGCAATTGCGGAGTGGAGCTCTGGCCCGATTGAGCAGGAGAGCGGGTGTATGTTGCAACCTTTAGTAGTCTAAAGAAGTTCAGAGCCCAAGTGTTTGTGGTTCGTTTGAGAGGTTACCAGTGGGAGATGAGGACCAGCAAGAGCTTTCAGGGCTGGCACCTTTAGAGTAGGAGCAATCGCTGGACGTTCGCAATTTCGGTGTGGAGCTCTGGCCACATTGAGCAGTAGAGCGAGTGTATGTTGGAACTTTTAGTAGTCTAAACAAGTTCATAGCCCAAGTGTTTGTGGTTCGTTTGAGAGTTTACCAGTGGGATATGAGGAACACCAAGAGCTTTCAGGGCTGGCACCTTTAGACTAGGACCAATCGCTGGACGTTCGCAATTTCAGATTTGAGCTCTGACGTGAATTAGCGAGGGGAAGCGATGATACGTCTGGACCTTTGAGTGTCTAAAGAAGTTCAGAGCCCAAGTGTTTGTGGTTCGTTTGAGAGGTTACCAGTGGGAGATGAGGAGCAGCAAGAGCTTGCAGGGCTGGCACCTTTAGACTAGGAGCAATCGCTGGACGTTCGCAATTTCGGTGTGGAGCTCTGGCCAGATTGAGCAGGAGAGCGAGTGTATGCTGGAACCTTTAGTAGTCTAAACAAGTTCAGAGCCCAAGTGTTTGTGGTTCGTTTGAGAGGTTACCAGTGGGAGATGAGGACCAGCAAGAGCTTTCAGGGCTGGCACCTTTAGACTAGGAGCAATCGCTGGACGTTTCGAATTTCACGGTTTCGCTCTGATGTGAATTAGCGAGGGGAAGCGATGATATGTCTGAACTTTGAGTGTCTAAAGAAGTTCAGAGCCCAAGTGTTTGTGGTTCGTTTGAGAGGTTACCAGTGGGAGATGAGGACCAGCAAGAGCTTTCAGGGCTGGCACCTTTAGACTAGGAGCAATCGCTGAACGTTCGCAATTTCGGTGTGGAGCTCTGGCTAGATTGAGCAGGAGAGCGAGTGTATGTTGGAACCTTTAGTAGTCTAAACAAGTTCAGAGCCCAAGTGTTTGTGGCTCGTTTGAGAGGTTACCAGTGGGAGATGAGGACCAGCAAGAGCTTTCAGGGCTGGCACCTTTAGACTAGGAGCAATCGCTGGACGTTCGCTATTTCAGGGTTGCGCTCTAAGGTGAATTAGCGCGGGGAAGCGATGATACGTCTGGACCTTTGAGTGTCTAAAGAAGTTCAGAGCCCAAGTGTTTGTGGTTCGTTTGAGAGGTTACCAGTGGGAGATGAGGAGCAGCAAGAGCTTTCAGGGCTGGCACCTTTAGACTAGGAGCAATCGCTGGACGTTCACAATGTCGGTATGGAGCTCTGGCCAGATTGAGCAGGAGAGCGAGTGTATGTTGGAACCTTAAGTAGTCTAATCAAGTTCAGAGCCCAAGTGTTTGTGGTTCGTTTGAGAGGTTACCAGTGGGAGATGAGGACCAGCAAGAGCTTTCAGGGCTGGCACCCTCAGTCTAGGAGCAATCGCTGGACGTTCGCAATTTCAGATTTGAGCTCTGACGTGAATTAGCGAGGGGAAGCGATGATACGTCTGGACCTTTGAGTGTCTAAAGAAGTTCAGAGCCCAAGTGGTTGTGGTTCGTTTGAGAGGTTACCAGTGGGAGATGAGGAGCAGCAAGAGCTTTCAGGGCTGGCACCTTTAGACTACGAGCAATCGCTGGACGTTCGCAATTTCAGATTTGAGCTCTGACGTGAATTAGCGAGGGGAAGCGATGATATGTCTGGACCTTTGAGTGTCTAAAGAAGTTCAGAGCCCAAGTGTTTGTGGTTCGTTTGAGAGGTTACCAGTGGGAGATGAGGAGCAGCAAGAGCTTTCAGGGCTGGCACCTTTAGACTAGGAGCAATCGCTGGACGTTCGCAATTGCGGAGTGGAGCTCTGGCCAGATTGAGCAGGAGAGCGGGTGTATGTTACAACCTTTAGTAGTCTAAAGAAGTTCAGAGCCCAAGTGTTTGTGGTTCGTTTGAGAGGTTACCAGTGGGAGATGAGGACCAGCAAGAGCTTTGAGGGCTGGCACCTTTAGACTAGGAGCAATCGCTGGACGTTCGCAATTTCAGATTTGAGCTCTGACGTGAATTATCGAGGGGAAGCGATGATACGTCTGGACCTTTGAGTGTCTAAAGAAGTTCAGAGTCCAAGTGTTTCTGGTTCGTTTGAGAGGTTACCAGTGGGAGATGAGGAGCAGCAAGAGCTTTCAGGGCTGGCACCTTTAGACTAGGAGCAATCGCTGGACGTTAGCAATTTCGGTGTGGAGCTCTGGCTAGATTGAGCAGGAGAGCGAGTGTATGTTGGAACTTTTAGTAGTCTAAACAAGTTCAGAGCCCAAGTGTTTGTGGCTCGTTTGAGAGTTTACCAGTGGGATATGAGGACCAGCAAGAGCTTTCAGGGCTGGCACCTTTAGAGTAGGAGCAATCGCTGGACGTTCGCAATTTCAGATTTGAGCTCTGACGTGAATTAGCGAGGGGAAGCGATGATACGTCTGGACCTTTGAGTGTCTAAAGAAGTTCAGAGCCCAAGTGTTTGTGGTTCGTTTGAGAGGTTACCAGTGGGAGATGAGGAGCAGCAAGAGCTTTCAGGGCTGGCACCTTTAGACTAGGAGCAATCGCTGAACGTCCGCAATTTCGGTGTGGAGCTCTGGCCAGATTGAGCAGGAGAGCGAGTGTATGTTGGAACCTTTAGTAGTCTAAACAACTTCAGAGCCCAAGTGTTTGTGGTTCGTTTGAGAGGTTACCAGTGGGAGATGAGGACCAGCAAGAGCTTTCAGGGCTGGCACCTTTAGACTACGAGCAATCGCTGGACGTTCGCAATTTCACGGTTTCGCTCTGATGTGAATTAGCGAGGGGAAGCGATGATATGTCTGAACTTTGAGTGTCTAAAGAAGTTCAGAGCCCAAGTGTTTGTGGTTCGTTTGAGAGGTTACCAGTGGGAGATGAGGACCAGCAAGAGCTTTCAGGGCTGGCACCTTTAGACTAGGAGCAATCGCTGGACGTTCGCTATTTCAGGGTTGCTCTCTAACGTCAATTAGCGAGGGGAAGCGATGATACGTCTGGACCTTTGAGTGTCTAAACAAGTTCAGAGCCCAAGTGGTTGTGGTTCGTTTGAGAGGTTACCAGTGGGAGATGAGGACCAGCAAGAGCTTTCAGGGCTGGCACCTTTAGACTAGGAGCAATCGCTGGACGTTCGCAATTTCAGATTTGAGCTCTGACGTGAATTAGCGAGGGGAAGCGATGATATGTCTGGACCTTTGAGTGTCTAAAGAAGTTCAGAGCCCAAGTGTTTGTGGTTCGTTTGAGAGGTTACCAGTGGGAGATGAGGAGCAGCAAGAGCTTTCAGGGCTGGCACCTTTAGACTAGGAGCAATCGCTGGACGTTAGCAATTGCGGAGTGGAGCTCTGGCCAGATTGAGCAGGAGAGCGGGTGTATGTTGCAACCTTTAGTAGTCTAAAGAAGTTCAGAGCCCAAGTGTTTGTGGTTCGTTTGAGAGGTTACCAGTGGGAGATGAGGACCAGCAAGAGCTTTCAGGGCTGGCACCTTTAGACTCGGAGCAATTGCTGGACGTTCGCAATTTCAGATTTGAGCTCTGACGTGAATTAGCGAGGGGAAGCGATGATACGTCTGGACCTTTGAGTGTCTAAACAAGTTCAGAGCCCAAGTGTTTGTGGTTCGTTTGAGAGGTTACCAGTGGGAGATGAGGACCAGCAAGAGCTTTCAGGGCTGGCACCTTTAGTCTCGGAGTAATCGGTGGACGTTCGCAATTTCAGTGTTGAGCTCTGACTTGAATTAGCGAAGGGAAGCGATGATACATCTGGACCTTTGAGTGTCTAAAGAAGTTCAGAGCCCAAGTGTTTGTGGTTCGTTTGAGAGGTTACCAGTGGGAGATGAGGACCAGCAAGAGCTTTCAGGGCTGGCACCTTTAGACTAGGAGTAATCGGTGGACGTTCGTAATTTCAGTGTTGAGCTCTGACGTGAATTAGCGAGGGGAAGCGATGATACGCCTGGACCTTTGAGTGTCTAAAGAAGTTCAGAGCCCAAGTGTTTGTGGTTCGTTTGAGAGGTTACCAGTGGGAGATGAGGAGCAGCAAGAGCTTTCAGGGCTGGCACCTTTAGACTAGGAGCAATCGCTGGACGTTAGCAATTTCAGATTTGAGCTCTGACGTGAATTATCGAGGGGAAGCGATGATACGTCTGGACCTTTGAGTGTCTAAAGAAGTTCAGAGCCCAAGTGTTTGTGGTTCGTTTGAGAGGTTACCAGTGGGAGATGAGGACCAGCAAGAGCTTTCAGGGCTGGCACCTTTAGACTAGGAGCAATCGCTGAACGTTCGCAATTTCGGTGTGGAGCTCTGGCTAGATTGAGCAGGAGAGCGAGTGTATGTTGGAACCTTTAGTAGTCTAAACAAGTTCAGAGCCCAAGTGTTTGTGGCTCGTTTGAGAGGTTACCAGTGGGAGATGAGGACCAGCAAGAGCTTTCAGGGCTGGCACCTTTAGAGTAGGAGCAATCGCTGGACGTTCGCAATTTCAGATTTGAGCTCTGACGTGAATTAGCGAGGCGAAGCGATGATACGTCTGGACCTTTGAGTGTCTAAAGAAGTTCAGAGCCCAAGTGTTTGTGGTTCGTTTGAGAGGTTACCAGTGGGAGATGAGGAGCAGCAAGAGCTTTCAGGGCTGGCACCTTTAGACTAGGAGCAATCGCTGGACGTCCGCAATTTCAGATTTGAGCTCTGACGTGAATTAGCGAGGGGAAGCGATGATACGACTGGACCTTTGAGTGTCTAAAGAAGTCCAGAGCCCAAGTGTTTGTGGTTCGTTTTAGAGGTTACCAGTGGGAGATGAGGACCAGAAGGAGCTTTCAGGGCTGGCACCTTTAGTCTCGGAGCAATCGGTGGACGTTCGCAATTTCAGTGTTGAGCTCTGACGTGAATTAGCGAGCGGAAGCGATGATACGTCTGGACCTTTGAGTGTGTAAAGAAGTTCAGAGCCCAAGTGTTTGTGGTTGGTTTGAGAGGTTACCAGTGGGAGATGAGGACCAGCAAGAGCTTTCAGGGCTGGCACCTTTAGACTAGGAGCAATCGCTGGACGTTCGCTATTTCAGGGTTGCGCTCTAACGTCAATTAGCGAGGGGAAGCGATGATACGTCTGGACCTTTGAGTGTCTAAACAAGTTCAGAGCCCAAGTGGTTGTGGTTCGTTTGAGAGGTTACCAGTGGGAGATGAGGACCAGCAAGAGCTTTCAGGGCTGGCACCTTTAGACTAGGAGCAATCGCTGGACGTTCGCAATTTCAGATTTGAGCTCTGACGTGAATTAGCTAGGGGAAGCGATGATATGTCTGGACCTTTGAGTGTCTAAAGAAGTTCAGAGCCCAAGTGTTTGTGGTTCGTTTGAGAGGTTACCAGTGGGAGATGAGGAGCAGCAAGAGCTTTCAGGGCTGGCACCTTTAGACTAGGAGCAATCGCTGGACGTTAGCAATTGCGGAGTGGAGCTCTGGCCAGATTGAGCAGGAGAGCGGGTGTATGTTGCAACCTTTAGTAGTCTAAAGAAGTTCAGAGCCCAAGTGTTTGTGGTTCGTTTGAGAGGTTACCAGTGGGAGATGAGGACCAGCAAGAGCTTTCAGGGCTGGCACCTTTAGACTCGGAGCAATTGCTGGACGTTCGCAATTTCAGATTTGAGCTCTGACGTGAATTAGCGAGGGGAAGCGATGATACGTCTGGACCTTTGAGTGTCTAAACAAGTTCAGAGCCCAAGTGTTTGTGGTTCGTTTGAGAGGTTACCAGTGGGAGATGAGGACCAGCAAGAGCTTTCAGGGCTGGCACCTTTAGTCTCGGAGTAATCGGTGGACGTTCGCAATTTCAGTGTTGAGCTCTGACTTGAATTAGCGAAGGGAAGCGATGATACATCTGGACCTTTGAGTGTCTAAAGAAGTTCAGAGCCCAAGTGTTTGTGGTTCGTTTGAGAGGTTACCAGTGGGAGATGAGGAGCAGCAAGAGCTTTCAGGGCTGGCACCTTTAGACTAGGAGCAATCGCTGGACGTCCGCAATTTCAGATTTGAGCTCTGACGTGAATTAGCGAGGGGAAGCGATGATACGACTGGACCTTTGAGTGTCTAAAGAAGTCCAGAGCCCAAGTGTTTGTGGTTCGTTTTAGAGGTTACCAGTGGGAGATGAGGACCAGAAGGAGCTTTCAGGGCTGGCACCTTTAGTCTCGGAGCAATCGGTGGACGTTCGCAATTTCAGTGTTGAGCTCTGACGTGAATTAGCGAGCGGAAGCGATGATACGTCTGGACCTTTGAGTGTGTAAAGAAGTTCAGAGCCCAAGTGTTTGTGGTTGGTTTGAGAGGTTACCAGTGGGAGATGAGGACCAGCAAGAGCTTTCAGGGCTGGCACCTTTAGACTAGGAGCAATCGCTGGACGTTCGCAATTTCAGGGTTGCGCTCTAACGTGAATTAACGAGGGGAAGCGATGATACGTCTGGACCTTTGAGTGTCTAAAGAAGTTCAGAGCCCAAGTGGTTGTGGTTCGTTTGAGAGGTTACCAGTGGGAGATGAGGACCAGCAAGAGCTTTCAGGGCTGGCACCTTTAGACTAGGAGCAATCGCTGGACGTTCGCAATTTCAGATTTGAGCTCTGACGTGAATTAGCGAGGGGAAGCGATGATACGTCTGGACCTTTGAGTGTCTAAACAAGTTCAGAGGCCAAGTGTTTGTGGTTCGTTTGAGAGGTTACCAGTGGGAGATGAGGACCAGCAAGAGCTTTCAGGGCTGGCACCTTTAGAGTAGGAGCAATCGCTGGACGTTCGCAATTTCAGATTTGAGCTCTGACTTGAATTAGCGAGGCGAAGCGATGATACGTCCTGATCTTTTATTGTCTAAAGAAGTTCAGAGCCCAAGTGTTTGTGGTTCGTTTCAGAGGTTACAAGTGGGAGATGAGGAGCAGCAAGAGCTTTCAGGGCTGGCACCTTTAGACTAGGAGCAATCGCTGAACGTTCGCAATTTCGGTGTGGAGCTCTGGCTAGATTGAGCAGGAGAGCGAGTGTATGTTGGAACCTTTAGTAGTCTAAACAAGTTCAGAGCCCAAGTGTTTGTGGCTCGTTTGAGAGGTTACCAGTGGTAGATGAGGACCATCAAGAGCTTTCAGGGCTGTCACCTTTAGACTAGGAGCAATCGGTGGACGTTCGAAATTTCAGATTTGAGCTCTGACGTGAATTAGCGAGGGGAAGCGATGATACGTCTGGACCTTTGAGTGTCTAAACAAGTTCAGAGCCCAAGTGTTTGTGGTTCGTTTGAGAGGTTACCAGTGGGAGATGAGGACCAGCAAGAGCTTTCAGGGCTGGCACCTTTACTCTCGGAGTAATCGGCGGACGTTCGCAATTTCAGTGTTGAGCTCTGACTTGAATTAGCGAAGGGAAGCGATGATACATCTGGACCTTTGAGTGTCTAAAGAAGTTCAGAGCCCAAGTGTTTGTGGTTCGTTTGAGAGGTTACCAGTGGGAGATGAGGACCAGCAAGAGCTTTCAGGGCTGGCACCTTTAGACTAGGAGCAATCGCGGGACGTTCGCAATTTCAGATTTGAGCTCTGACGTGAATTAGCGAGGGGAAGCGATGATACGTCTGGACCTTTGAGTGTCTAAACAAGTTCACAGCCCAAGTGTTTGTGGTTCGTTTGAGAGGTTACCAGTGGGAGATGAGGACCAGCAAGAGCTTTCAGGGCTGGCACCTTTAGACTAGGAGCAATCGCTGGACGTTCGCAATTTCAGGGTAGAGCTCTGACGTGAATTAGCGAGGGGAAGCGATGATACGTCTGGACCTTTGAGTGTCTAAAGAAGTCCAGAGCCCAAGTGTTTGTGGTTCGTTTTAGAGGTTACCAGTGCGAGATGAGGACCAGAAGGAGCTTTCAGGGCTGGCACCTTTAGTCTCGGAGCAATCGGTGGACGTTCGCAATTTCAGATTTGAGCTCTGACGTGAATGAGCGAGGGGAAGCGATGATACGCCTGGACCTTTGAGTGTCTAAAGAAGTTCAGAGACCAAGTGTTTGTGGTTCGTTTGAGAGGTTACCAGTGGGAGATGAGGACCAGCAAGAGCTTTCAGGGCTGGCACCTTTAGACTAGGAGCAATCGCTGGACGTTCACAATATCGGTATGGAGCTCTGGCCAGATTGAGCAGGAGAGCGAGTGTATGTTGGAACCTTAAGTAGTCTAATCAAGTTCAGAGCCCAAGTGTTTGTGGTTCGTTTGAGAGGTTACCAGTGGGAGATGAGGACCAGCAAGAGCTTTCAGGGCTGGCACCTTTAGACTAGGATCAATCGCTGGACGTTCTCAATCTCAGATTTGAGCTCTGACGTGAATGAGCGAGGGGAAGCGATGATACGTCTGGACCTTTGAGTGTCTAAACAAGTTCAGAGCCCAAGTGTTTGTGGTTCGTTTGAGAGGTTACCAGTGGGAGATGAGGAGCAGCAAGAGCTTTCAGGGCTGGCACCTTTAGACTAGGAGCAATCGCTGGACGTTAGCAATTGCGGAGTGGAGCTCTGGCCAGATTGAGCAGGAGAGCGGGTGTATGTTGCAACCTTTAGTAGTCTAAAGATGTTCAGAGGCCAAGTGTTTGTGGTTCGTTTGAGAGGTTACCAGTGGGAGATGAGGACCAGCAAGAGCTTTCAGGGCTGGCACCTTTAGACTAGGAGCAATTGCTGGACGTTCGCAATTTCAGATTTGAGCTCTGACGTGAATTAGCGAGGGGAAGCGATGATACGTCTGGACCTTTGAGTGTCTAAACAAGTTCAGAGCCCAAGTGTTTGTGGTTCGTTTGAGAGGTTACCAGTGGGAGATGAGGACCAGCAAGAGCTTTCAGGGCTGGCACCTTTACTCTCGGAGTAATCGGTGGACGTTCGCAATTTCAGTGTTGAGCTCTGACTTGAATTAGCGAAGGGAAGCGATGATACATCTGGACCTTTGAGTGTCTAAAGAAGTTCAGAGCCCAAGTCTTTGTGGTTCGTTTGAGAGGTTACCAGTGGGAGATGAGGACCAGCAAGAGCTTTCAGGGCTGGCACCTTTAGACTAGGAGCAATCGGTGGACGTTCGCAATTTCAGTGTTGAGCTCTGACGTGAATTAGCGAGGGGAAGCGATGATACGTCTGGACCTTTGAGTGTCTAAAGAAGTTCAGAGCCCAAGTGTTTGTGGTTCGTTTGAGAGGTTACCAGTGGAAGATGAGGACCAGCAAGAGCTTTCAGGGCTGGCACCTTTAGACTAGGAGCAATCGCTGGACGTTCGCAATTTCAGATTTGAGCTCTGACGTGAATTAGCGAGGCGAAGCTATGGTACGTCCTGATCTTTTATTGTCTAAAGAAGTTCAGAGCCCAAGTGTTTGTGGTTCGTTTGAGAGGTTACCAGTGGGAGATGAGGACCAGCAAGAGCTTTCAGGGCTGGCACCTTTAGACTAGGAGCAATCGCTGAACGTTCGCAATTTCGGTGTGGAGCTCTGGCTATATTGAGCAGGAGAGCGAGTGTATGTTGGAACCTTTAGTAGTCTAATCAAGTTCAGAGCCCAAGTGTTTGTGGTTCGTTTGAGAGGTTACCAGTGGGAGATGAGGACCAGCAAGAGCTTTCAGGGCTGGCACCTTTAGAGTAGGATCAATCGCGGGACGTTCGCAATTTCAGATTTGAGCTCTGACGTGAATTAGCGAGGGGAAGCGATGATACGTCTGGACCTTTGAGTGTCTAAAGAATTTCAGAGCCCAAGTGTTTGTGGTTCGTTTGAGAGGTTACCAGTGGGAGATGAGGAGCAGCAAGAGCTTTCAGGGCTGGCACCTTTAGACTAGGAGGAATCGGTGGACGTTCGCAATTTCAGATTTGAGCTCTGACGTGAATTAGCGAGGGGAAGCGATGATACGTCTGGACCTTTGAGTGCCTAAACAAGTTCAGAGCCCAAGTGTTTGTGGTTCGTTTGAGAGGTTACCAGTGGGAGATGAGGACCAGCAAGAGCTTTCAGGGCTGGCACCTTTACTCTCGGAGTAATCGGTGGACGTTCGCAATTTCAGTGTTGAGCTCTGACTTGAATTAGCGAAGGCAAGCGATGACACATCTGGACCTTTGAGTGTCTAAAGAAGTTCAGAGTCCAAGTGTTTGTGGTTCGTTTGAGAGGTTACCAGTGGGAGATGAGGACCAGCAAGAGCTTTCAGGGCTGGCACCTTTAGACTAGGAGTAATCGGTGGACGTTCGCAATTTCAGTGTTGAGCTCTGACGTGAATTAGCGAGGGGAAGCGATGATACGTCTGGACCTTTGAGTGTCTAAAGAAGTTCAGAGCCCAAGTGTTTGTGGTTCGTTTGAGAGGTTACCAGTGGGAGATGAGGAGCAGCAAGAGCTTTCAGGGCTGGCACCTTTAGACTAGGAGCAATCGCTGGACGTTAGCAATTGCGGAGTGGAGCTCTGGCCAGATTGAGCAGGAGAGCGGGTGTATGTTGCAACCTTTAGTAGTCTAAAGAAGTTCAGAGCCCAAGTGTTTGTGGTTCGTTTGAGAGGTTACCAGTGGGAGATGAGGACCAGCAAGAGCTTTCAGGGCTGGCACCTTTAGACTAGGAGCAATTGCTGGACGTTCGCAATTTCAGATTTGAGCTCTGACGTGAATTAGCGAGGGGAAGCGATGATACGTCTGGACCTTTGAGTGTCTAAACAAGTTCAGAGCCCAAGTGTTTGTGGTTCGTTTGAGAGGTTACCAGTGGGAGATGAGGAGCAGCAAGAGCTTTCAGGGCTGGCACCTTTAGACTAGGAGCAATCGCTGGACGTTCGCAATTTCAGATTTGAGCTCTGACGTGAATTAGCGAGGCGAAGCTATGGTACGTCCTGATCTTTTATTGTCTAAAGAAGTTCAGAGCCCAAGTGTTTGTGGTTCGTTTGAGAGGTTACCAGTGGGAGATGAGGACCAGCAAGAGCTTTGAGGGCTGGCACCTTTAGACTAGGAGCAATCGCTGAACGTTCGCAATTTCGGTGTGGAGCTCTGGCCAGATTGAGCAGGAGAGCGAGTGTATGTTGGAACCTTTAGTAGTCTAAACAAGTTCAGAGCCCAAGTGTTTGTGGCTCGTTTGAGAGGTTACCAGTGGGAGATGAGGACCAGCAAGAGCTTTCAGGGCTGGCACCTTTAGAGTAGGAGCAATCGCTGGACGTTCGCAATTTCAGATTTGAGCTCTGACGTGAATTAGCGAGGGGAAGCGATGATACGTCTGGACCTTTGAGTGTCTAAACAAGTTCAGAGCCCAAGTGTTTGTGGTTCGTTTGAGAGGTTACCAGTGGGAGATGAGGACCAGCAAGAGCTTTCAGGGCTGGCACCTTTAGTGTCGGAGTAATCGGTGGACGTTCGCAATTTCAGTGTTGAGCTCTGACTTGAATTAGCGAAGGGAAGCGATGATACATCTGGACCTTTGAGTGTCTAAAGAAGTTCAGAGTCCAAGTGTTTGTGGTTCGTTTGAGAGGTTACCAGTGGGAGATGAGGACCAGCAAGAGCTTTCAGGGCTGGCACCTTTAGACTAGGAGTAATCGGTGGACGTTCGCAATTTCAGTGTTGAGCTCTGACGTGAATTAGCGAGGGGAAGCGATGATACGTCTGGACCTTTGAGTGTCTAAAGAAGTTCAGAGCCCAAGTGTTTGTGGTTCGTTTGAGAGGTTACCAGTGGGAGATGAGGACCAGCAAGAGCTTTCAGGGCTGGCACCTTTAGACTAGGAGCAATCGCTGAACGTTCGCAATTTCGGTGTGGAGCTCTGGCTATATTGAGCAGGAGAGCGAGTGTATGTTGCAACCTTTAGTAGTCTAAACAAGTTCAGAGCCCAAGTGTTTGTGGTTCGTTTGAGAGGTTACCAGTGGGAGATGAGGACCAGCAAGAGCTTTCAGGGCTGGCACCTTTAGACTAGGAGCAATCGCTGGACGTTCGCAATTTCAGGTTTCAGCTCTGACGTGAATTAGCGAGGGGAAGCGATGATACGTCTGGACCTTTGAGTGTCTAAAGAAGTTCAGAGCCCAAGTGTTTGTGGTTCGTTTGAGAGGTTACCAGTGGGAGATGAGGAGCAGCAAGAGCTTTCAGGGCTGGCACCTTTAGACTAGGAGCAATCGCTGGACGTTCGCAATTTCAGATTTGAGCTCTGACGTGAATTAGCGAGGGGAAGCGATGATACGTCTGGACCTTTGAGTGTCTAAAGAAGTCCAGAGCCCAAGTGTTTGTGGTTCGTTTTAGAGGTTACCAGTGGGAGATGAGGACCAGAAGGAGCTTTCAGGGCTGGCACCTTTAGTCTCGGAGCAATCGGTGGACGTTCGCAATTTCAGATTTGAGCTCTGACGTGAATTAGCGAGGGGAAGCGATGATACGTCTGGACCTTTGAGTGTCTAAAGAAGTTCAGAGCCCAAGTGGTTGTGGTTCATTTTAGAGGTTACCAGTGGGAGATGAGGAGCAGCAAGAGCTTTCAGGGCTGGCACCTTTAGTCTAGGAGCAATCGCTGGACGTTCTCAATTTCAGTGTTGAGCTCTGACGTGAATTAGCGAGGGGAAGCGATGATACGTCTGGACCTTTGAGTGTCTAAGCAAGTTCAGAGCCCAGGTGTTTCTGGTTCCTTTGAGAGGTTACCAGTGGGAGATGAGGACCACCAAGAGCTTTCAGGGCTGGCACCTTTAGACTAGGAACAAGTTCTGGACGTACGCAATTTCAGATTTGAGCTCTGGCGTGAATTAGAGAGGCGAAGCGATGATACGTCTCGACCTTTGAGTGTCTAAAGAAGTTCAGAGCCCAAGTGGTTGTGGTTCGTTTGAGAGGTTACCTGTGGGATATGAGGACCAGCAAGAGTTTTCAGGGCTGGCACCTTTAGACTAGGAGCAATCGCTGGACGTTCGCAATTTCGCTGTGGAGCTCTGGCCACATTGAGCAGGAGAGCGAGTGTATGTTGCAACCTTTAGTAGTCTAAAGAAGTTCAGAGCTCAAGTGTTTGTGGTTCGTTTGAGAGGTTACCAGTGGGAGATGAGGACCAGCAAGAGCTTTCAGGGCTGGCACCTTTAGACTAGGAGCAATCGTTGGATGTTCTCAATCTCAGATTTGAGCTCTGACGTGAATTATCGAGGGGAAGCGATGATACGTCTGGACCTTTGAGTGTCTAAACAAGTTCAGAGCCGAACTGTTTGTCGTTCGTTTGAGAGGTTACCAGTGGGAGATGAGGACCAGAAGGAGCTTTCAGGGCTGGCACCTTTAGTCTAGGAGCAATCGCTGGACGTTCTCAATTTCAGATTTGAGCACTAACGTGAATTAGTGAGGCGAAGCGATATTACGTCCGGATCTTTGATTGTCTAAAGAAGTTCAGAGCCCAAGGCTTTATGGTTCGTTTGAGAGGTTACCAGTGGGAGATGAGGACCAGCAAGAGCTTTCAGGGCTGGCACCTTTAGACTAGCAGCAATCGCTGGACGTTCACAATTTCAGATTTGAGCTCTGACGTGAATTAGCGAGGGGAAGCGATGATACGTCTGGACCTTTGAGTGTCTAAAGAAGTTCAGAGCCCAAGTGTTTGTGGTTCGTTTGAGAGGTTACCAGTGGGAGATGAGGACCAGCAACAGCTTTCAGGGCTGGCACCTTTAGACTAGGAGCAATCGCTGGACGTTCGCAATTTAGGTGTGGAGCTCTGGCCAGATTGAGCAGGAGAGTGAGTGTATGTTGGAACCTTTCGTAGTCTAAACAAGTTCAGAGCCCAAGTGTTTGTGGTTCGTTTGAGAGGTTACCAGTGGGAGATGAGGACCAGCAAGAGCTTTGAGGGCTGGCACCTTTAGACTAGGATCAATCGTTGGACGTTCTCAATCTCAGATTTGAGCTCTGACGTGAATTAGCGAGGGGAAGAGGTGATACGTCTGGACCTTTGAGTGTCTAAAGAAGCTCAGAGCCCAAGTGTTTGTGGTTCATTTGAGAGGTTACCAGTGGGAGATGAGGACCAGCAAGAGCGTTCAGGGCTGGCACCTTTAGACTAGGAGCAATCGCTGGACGTTCGCAATTTCGGTGTGGAGCTCTGGCCAGATTGAGCAGGAGAGCGAGTGTATGTTGGAACTTTTAGTAGTCTAAAGAAGTTCAGAGCCCAAGTGTTTGTGGTTCGTTTGAGAGGTTCCCAGTGGGAGATGAGGAGCAGGAAGAGCTTTCAGGGCTGGCAACCTTTAGACTAGGAGCAATTGCTGGACGTTCGCAATTTCAGATTTGAGCTCTGACGTGAATTAGCGAGGGGAAGCGATGATACGTCTGGACCTTTGAGTGTCTAAAGAAGTTCAGAGCCCAAGTGTTTGTGGTTCGTTTGAGAAGTTACCAGTGGGAGATGAGGACCAGCAAGAGCTTTCAGGGCTGGCACTTTTAGACTAGGAGCAATCGCTGGACGTTTCGAATTTCACGGTTTCACTCTGATGTGAATTAGCGAGGGGAAGCGATGATATGTCTGAACTTTGAGTGTCTAAAGAAGTTCAGAGCCCAAGTGTTTGTGGTTCGTTTGAGAGGTTACCAGTGGGAGATGAGGACCAGCAAGAGCTTTCAGGGCTGGCAACTTTAGACTAGGAGCAATCGCTGAACGTTCGCAATTTCGGTGTGGAGCTCTGGCCAGATTGAGCAGGAGAGCGAGTGTATGTTGGAACCTTTAGTAATCTAAAGAAGTTCAGAGCCCAAGTGTTTGTGGTTCGTTTGAGAGGTTACCAGTGGGAGATGAGGACCAGCAAGAGCTTTCAGGGCTGGCACCTTTAGACTAGGAGCAATCGCTGGACGTTCGCTATTTCAGTGTTGCGCTCTAACGTGAATTAGCGAGGGGAAGCGATGATACGTCTGGACCTTTGAGTGTCTAAAGAAGTTCAGAGCCCAAGAGTTTGTGGTTCGTTTGAGAGGTTACCAGTGGGAGATGAGGACCAGCAAGAGCTTTCAGGGCTGGCACCTTTAGACTAGGAGCAATCGCTGGACGTTCACAATATCGGTATGGAGCTCTGGCCAGATTGAGCAGGAGAGCGAGTGTATGTTGGAACCTTAAGTAGTCTAATCAAGTTCAGAGCCCAAGTGTTTGTGGTTCGTTTGAGAGGTTACCAGTGGGAGATGAGGACCAGCAAGAGCTTTCAGGGCTGGCACCTTTAGACTAGGAGCAATCGCTGGACGTTCGCTATTTCAGATTTGAGCTCTGACGTGAATTAGCGAGGCGAAGCGATGATACGTCCTGATCTTTTATTGTCTAAAGAAGTTCAGAGCCCAAGTGTTTATGGTTCGTTTGAGAGGTTACCAGTGGGAGATGAGGACCAGCAAGAGCTTTCAGGGCTGGCACCTTTAGACTAGGAGCAATCGCTGAACGTTCTCAATTTCGGTGTGGAGCTCTGGCTATATTGAGCAGGAGAGCGAGTGTATGTTGGAACCTTTAGTAGTCTAAACAAGTTCAGAGCCCAAGTGTTTGTGGCTCGTTTGAGAGGTTACCAGTGGGAGATGAGGACCAGCAAGAGCTTTCAGGGCTGGCACCTTTAGAGTAGGAGCAATCGCGGGACGTTCGCAATTTCAGATTTGAGCTCTGACGTGAATTAGCGAGGGGAAGCGATGATACGTCTGGACCTTTGAGTGTCTAAAGAATTTCAGAGCCCAAGTGTTTGTGGTTCGTTTGAGAGGTTACCAGTGGGAGATGAGGACCAGCAAGAGCTTTCAGGGCTGGCACCTTTAGACTAGGAGCAATCGCTGGACGTTCGCAATTTCAGATTTGAGCTCTGACGTGAATTAGCGTGGGGAAGCGATGATACGTCTGGACCTTTGAGTGTCTAAAGAAGTCCAGAGCCCAAGTGTTTGTGGTTCGTTTGAGAGGTTACCAGTGGGAGATGAGGACCAGAAGGAGCTTTCAGGGCTGGCACCTTTAGACTAGGAGCAATCGCTGGACGTTCGCAATTTCAGATTTGAGCTCTGACGTGAATTAGCGAGGGGAAGCGATGATACGTCTGGACCTTTGAGTGTCTAAAGAAGTTCAGAGCCCAAGTGGTTGTGGTTCATTTTAGAGGTACCAGTGGGAGATGAGGACCAGCAAGAGCTTTCAGGGCTGGCACCTTTAGTCTAGGAGCAATCGCTGGACGTTCTCAATTTCAGTGTTGAGCTCTGACGTGAATTAGCGAGGGGAAGCGATGATACGTCTGGACCTTTGAGTGTCTAAGCAAGTTCAGAGCCCAGGTGTTTCTGGTTCCTTTGAGAGGTTACCAGTGGGAGATGAGGACCAGCAAGAGCTTTCAGGGCTGGCACCTTTAGACTAGGAGCAATCGCTGGACGTTCGCAATTTCAGATTTGAGCTCTGACGTGAATTAGAGAGGCGAAGCGATGATACGTCTGGACCTTTGAGTGTCTAAAGAAGTTCAGAGCCCAAGTGTTTGTGGTTCGTTTGAGAGGTTACCAGTGGGATATGAGGACCAGCAAGAGTTTTCAGGGCTGGCACCTTTAGACTAGGAGCAATCGCTGGACGTTCGCAATTTCGCTGTGGAGCTCTGGCCACATTGAGCAGGAGAGCGAGTGTATGCTGCAACCTTTAGTAGTCTAAAGAAGTTCAGAGCTCAGGTGTTTTGTGGTTCGTTTGAGAGATTACCAGTGGGAGATGAGGACCAGCAAGAGCTTTCAGGGCTGGCACCTTTAGACTAGGAGCAATCGTTGGATGTTCTCAATCTCAGATTTGAGCTCTGACGTGAATTAGCGAGGGGAAGCGATGATACGTCTGGACCTTTGAGTGTCTCAACAAGTTCAGAGCCGAACTGTTTGTCGTTCGTTTGAGAGGTTACCAGTGGGAGATGAGGACCAGCAGGAGCTTTCAGGGCTGGCACCTTTAGACTAGGAGCAATCGCTGGACGTTCGCAATTTCGGTGTGGAACTCTGGCTAGATTGAGCAGGAGAGCGAGTGCATGTTGGAACCTTTAGTAGTCTAAAAAAGTTCAGAGCCCAAGTGTTTGTGGTTCGTTTGAGAGGTTACCAGTGGGAGATGAGGACCAGCAAGAGCTTTCAGGGCTGGCACCTTTAGACTAGGAGCAATCGCTGGACGTTCGCTATTTCAGGGTTGCGCTCTGACGTGAATTAGCGAGGGGAAGCGATGATACGTCTGGACCTTTGAGTGTCTAAAGAAGTTCAGAGCCCAAGTGGTTGTGGTTCATTTTAGAGGTTACCAGTGGGAGATGAGGACCAGCAAGAGCTTTGAGGGCTGGCACCTTTAGACTAGGAGCAATCGCTGGACGTTCGCAATTTCAGAATTGAGCTCTGACGTGAATTAGCGAGGGGAAGCGATGATATGTCTGGACCTTCGAGTGTCTAAAGAAGTTCAGAGCCCAAGTGTTTGTGGCTCGTTTGAGAGGTTACCAGTGGGAGATGAGGACCAGCAAGAGCTTTCAGGGCTGGCACTTTAGACTAGGAGCAATCGCTGGACGTTCGCAATTTCGGTGTGGAGCTCTGGCCAGATTGAGCAGGAGAGCGGGTGTATGTTGGAACCTTTAGTAGTCTAAAGAAGTTCAGAGCCCAAGTGTTTGTGGCTCGTTTGAGAGGTTACCAGTGGGTGATGAGGACCAGCAAGAGCTTTCAGGGCTGGCACCTTTAGACTAGGAGCAATCGCTGGACGTTCGCAATTTCGGTGTGGAACTCTGGCGAGATTGAGCAGGAGAGCGAGTGCATGTTGGAACCTTTAGTAGTCTAAAAAAGTTCAGAGCCCAAGTGTTTGTGGTTCGTTTGAGAGGTTACCAGTGGGAGATGAGGACCAGCAAGAGCTTTCAGGGCTGGCACCTTTAGACTAGGAGCAATCGCTGGACGTTTCGAATTTCACGGTTTCGCTCTGACGTGAATTAGCGAGGGGAAGCGATGATACGTCTGGACCTTTGAGTGTCTAAAGAAGTTCAGAGCCCAAGTGTTTGTGGTTCGTTTGAGAGGTTACCAGTGGGAGATGAGGACCAGCAAGAGCTTTCAGGGCTGGCACCTTTAGACTAGGAGCAATCGCTGGACGTTCGCAATTTCGGTGTTGAGCTCTGGCTAGATTGAAGAGGAGAGCGAGTGTATGTTGGAACCTTTAGTAGTCTAAACAAGTTCAGAGCCCAAGTGTTTGTGGTTCGTTTGAGAGGTTACCAGTGGGAGATGAGGACCAGCAAGAGCTTTCAGGGCTGGCACTTTTAGACTAGGAGCAATCGCTGGACGTTTCGAATTTCACGGTTTCGCTCTGACGTGAATTAGCGAGGGGAAGCGATGATATGTCTGGACCTTTGAGTGTCTAAAGAAGTTCAGAGCCCAAGTGGTTGTGGTTCGTTTGAGAGGTTACCAGTGGGAGATGAGGACCAGCAAGAGCTTTCAGGGCTGGCACCTTTAGACTAGGAGCAATCGCTGAACGTTCGCAATTTCGGTGTGGAGCTCTGGCTATATTGAGCAGGAGAGCGAGTGTATGTTGGAACCTTTAGTAATCTAAAGAAGTTCAGAGCCCAAGTGTTTGTGGTTCGTTTGAGAGGTTACCAGTGGGAGATGACTCCCAGCAAGAGCTTTCAGGGCTGGCACCTTTAGACTAGGAGCAATCGCTGGACGTTCGCTATTTCAGGGTTGCGCTCTAACGTGAATTAGCGAGGGGAAGCGATGATACGTCTGGACCTTTGAGTGTCTAAAGAAGTTCAGAGCCCAAGAGTTTGTGGTTCGTTTGAGAGGTTACCAGTGGGAGATGAGGAGCAGCAAGAGCTTTCAGGGCTGGCACCTTTAGACTAGGAGCAATCGCTGGACGTTCACAATATCGGTATGGAGCTCTGGCCAGATTGAGCAGGAGAGCGAGTGTATGTTGGAACCTTAAGTAGTCTAATCAAATTCAGAGCCCAAGTGGTTGTGGTTCGATTGATAGGTTACCAGTGGGAGATGAGGACCAGCAAGAGCTTTGAGGGCTGGCACCTTTAGACTAGGAGCAATCGCTGGACGTTAGCAATTGCGGAGTGGAGCTCTGGCCAGATTGAGCAGGAGAGCGGGTGTATGTTGCAACCTTTAGTAGTCTAAAGAAGTTCAGAGCCCAAGTGTTTGTGGTTCGTTTGAGAGGTTACCAGTGGGAGATGAGGACCAGCAAGAGCTTTGAGGGCTGGCACCTTTAGACTAGGAGCAATCGCTGGACGTTCGCAATTTCAGATTTGAGCTCTGACGTGAATTAGCGAGGGGAAGCGATGATATGTCTGGACCTTTGAGTGTCTAAAGAAGTTCAGAGCCCAAGTGTTTGTGGTTCGTTTGAGAGGTTACCAGTGGGAGATGAGGACCAGCAAGAGCTTTCAGGGCTGGCACCTTTAGAGTAGGAGCAATTGCTGGACGTTCGCAATTTCGGTGTGGAGCTCTGGCCAGATTGAGCAGGAGAGCGACTGCATGTTGGAACCTTTAGTAGTCTAAAAAAGTTCAGAGCCCAAGTGTTTGTGGTTCGTTTGAGAGGTTACCAGTGGGAGATGAGGACCAGCAAGAGCTTTCAGGGCTGGCACCTTTAGACTAGGAGCAATCGCTGGACGTTTCGAATTTCTCGGTTTCGCTCTGACGTGAATTAGCGAGGGGAAGCGATGATACGTCTGGACCTTTGAGTGTCTAAAGAAGTTCAGAGCCCAAGTGTTTGTGGTTCGTTTGAGAGGTTACCAGTGGGAGATGAGGACCAGCAAGAGCTTTCAGGGCTGGCACCTTTAGACTAGGAGCAATCGCTGGACGTTCGCAATTTCGGTGTGGAACTCTGGCGAGATTGTGCAGGAGAGCGAGTGCATGTTGGAACCTTTAGTAGTCTAAAAAAGTTCAGAGCCCAAGTGTTTGTGGTTCGTTTGAGAGGTTACCAGTGGGAGATGAGGACCAGCAAGAGCTTTCAGGGCTGGCACCTTTAGACTAGGAGCAATCGCTGGACGTTCGCTATTTCAGGGTTGCGCTCTAACGTGAATTAGCGAGGGGAAGCGATGATACGTCTGGACCTTTGAGTGTCTAAAGAAGTTCAGAGCCCAAGTGGTTGTGGTTCATTTTAGAGGTTACCAGTGGGAGATGAGGACCAGCAAGAGCTTTGAGGGCTGGCACCTTTAGACTAGGAGCAATCGCTGGACGTTCGCAATTTCAGATTTGAGCTCTGACGTGAATTAGCGAGGGGAAGCGATGATATGTCTGGACCTTCGAGTGTCTAAAGAAGTTCAGAGCCCAAGTGTTTGTGGCTCGTTTGAGAGGTTACCAGTGGGAGATGAGGACCAGCAAGAGCTTTCAGGGCTGGCACCTTTAGAGTAGGAGCAATCGCTGGACGTTCGCAATTTCGGTGTGGAGCTCTGGCCAGATTGAGCAGGAGAGCGGGTGTATGTTGGAACCTTTAGTAGTCTAAAGAAGTTCAGAGCCCAAGTGTTTGTGGCTCGTTTGAGAGGTTACCAGTGGGAGATGAGGACCAGCAAGAGCTTTCAGGGCTGGCACCTTTAGACTAGGAGCAATCGCTGGACGTTCGCAATTTCGGTGTGGAACTCTGGCGAGATTGAGCAGGAGAGCGAGTGCATGTTGGAACCTTTAGTAGTCTAAAAAAGTTCAGAGCCCAAGTGTTTGTGGTTCGTTTGAGAGGTTACCAGTGGGAGATGAGGACCAGCAAGAGCTTTCAGGGCTGGCACCTTTAGACTAGGAGCAATCGCTGGACGTTTCGAATTTCACGGTTTCGCTCTGACGTGAATTAGCGAGGGGAAGCGATGATACGTCTGGACCTTTGAGTGTCTAAAGAAGTTCAGAGCCCAAGTGTTTGTGGTTCGTTTGAGAGGTTACCAGTGGGAGATGAGGACCAGCAAGAGCTTTCAGGGCTGGCACCTTTAGACTAGGAGCAATCGCTGGACGTTCGCAATTTCGGTGTGGAGCTCTGGCTAGATTGAACAGGAGAGCGAGTGTATGTTGGAACCTTTAGTAGTCTAAACAAGTTCAGAGCCCAAGTGTTTGTGGTTCGTTTGAGAGGTTACCAGTGGGAGATGAGGACCAGCAAGAGCTTTCAGGGCTGGCACTTTTAGACTAGGAGCAATCGCTGGACGTTTCGAATTTCACGGTTTCGCTCTGATGTGAATTAGCGAGGGGAAGCGATGATATGTCTGAACTTTGAGTGTCTAAAGAAGTTCAGAGCCCAAGTGGTTGTGGTTCGTTTGAGAGGTTACCAGTGGGAGATGAGGACCAGCAAGAGCTTTCAGGGCTGGCACCTTTAGACTAGGAGCAATCGCTGAACGTTCGCAATTTCGGTGTGGAGCTCTGGCTATATTGAGCAGGAGAGCGAGTGTATGTTGGAACCTTTAGTAATCTAAAGAAGTTCAGAGCCCAAGTGTTTGTGGTTCGTTTGAGAGGTTACCAGTGGGAGATGAGGCCCAGCAAGAGCTTTCAGGGCTGGCACCTTTAGACTAGGAGCAATCGCTGGACGTTCGCTATTTCAGGGTTGCGCTCTAACGTGAATTAGCGAGGGGAAGCGATGATACGTCTGGACCTTTGAGTGTCTAAAGAAGTTCAGAGCCCAAGAGTTTGTGGTTCGTTTGAGAGGTTACCAGTGGGAGATGAGGAGCAGCAAGAGCTTTCAGGGCTGGCACCTTTAGACTAGGAGCAATCGCTGGACGTTCACAATATCGGTATGGAGCTCTGGCCAGATTGAGCAGGAGAGCGAGTGTATGTTGGAACCTTAAGTAGTCTAATCAAATTCAGAGCCCAAGTGGTTGTGGTTCGATTGATAGGTTACCAGTGGGAGATGAGGACCAGCAAGAGCTTTGAGGGCTGGCACCTTTAGACTAGGAGCAATCGCTGGACGTTAGCAATTGCGGAGTGGAGCTCTGGCCAGATTGAGCAGGAGAGCGGGTGTATGTTGCAACCTTTAGTAGTCTAAAGAAGTTCAGAGCCCAAGTGTTTGTGGTTCGTTTGAGAGGTTACCAGTGGGAGATGAGGACCAGCAAGAGCTTTGAGGGCTGGCACCTTTAGACTAGGAGCAATCGCTGGACGTTCGCAATTTCAGATTTGAGCTCTGACGTGAATTAGCGAGGGGAAGCGATGATATGTCTGGACCTTTGAGTGTCTAAAGAAGTTCAGAGCCCAAGTGTTTGTGGATCGTTTGAGAGGTTACCAGTGGGAGATGAGGACCAGCAAGAGCTTTCAGGGCTGGCACCTTTAGAGTAGGAGCAATTGCTGGACGTTCGCAATTTCGGTGTGGAGCTCTGGCCAGATTGAGCAGGAGAGCGAGTGTATGTTGGAACCTTTAGTAGTCTAAAAAAGTTCAGAGCCCAAGTGTTTGTGGTTCGTTTGAGAGGTTACCAGTGGGAGATGAGGAGCAGCAAGAGCTTTCAGGGCTGGCACCTTTAGACTAGGAGCAATCGCTGGACGTTTCGAATTTCTCGGTTTCGCTCTGACGTGAATTAGCGAGGGGAAGCGATGATACGTCTGGACCTTTGAGTGTCTAAAGAAGTTCAGAGCCCAAGTGTTTGTGGTTCGTTTGAGAGGTTACCAGTGGGAGATGAGGACCAGCAAGAGCTTTCAGGGCTGGCACCTTTAGAGTAGGAGCAATCGCTGGACGTTCGCAATTTCGGTGTGGAGCTCTGGCTAGATTGAACAGGAGAGCGAGTGTATGTTGGAACCTTTAGTAGTCTAAACAAGTTCAGAGCCCAAGTGTTTGTGGTTCGTTTGAGAGGTTACCAGTGGGAGATGAGGACCAGCAAGAGCTTTCAGGGCTGGCACCTTTAGAGTAGGAGCAATCGCTGGACGTTTCGAATTTCACGGTTTCGCTCTGATGTGAATTAGCGAGGGGAAGCGATGATATGTCTGAACTTTGAGTGTCTAAAGAAGTTCAGAGCCCAAGTGTTTGTGGTTCGTTTGAGAGGTTACCAGTGGGAGATGAGGAGCAGCAAGAGCTTTCAGGGCTGGCACCTTTAGACTAGGAGCAATTGCTGGACGTTCGCAATTTCAGATTTGAGCTCTGACGTGAAGTAGCGAGGGGAAGCCATGATACGTCTGGACCTTTGAGTGTCTAAACAAGTTCAGAGCCCAAGTGTTTGTGGTTCGTTTGAGAGGTTCCCAGTGGGAGATGAGGACCAGCAAGAGCTTTCAGGGCTGGCACCTTTACTCTCGGAGTAATCGGTGGACGTTCGCAATTTCAGTGTTGAGCTCTGACTTGAATTAGCGAAGGGAAGCGATGATACATCTGGACCTTTGAGTGTCTAAAGAAGTTCAGAGCCCAAGTGTTTGTGGTTCGTTTGAGAGGTTACCAGTGGGAGATGAGGACTAGCAAGAGCTTTGAGGGCTGGCACCTTTAGACTAGGAGTAATCGGTGGACGTTCGCAATTTCAGATTTGAGCTCTGACGTGAATTAGCGAGGGGAAGCGATGATACGTCTGGACCTTTGAGTGTCTAAAGAAGTTCAGAGCCCAAGTGTTTGTGGTTCGTTTGAGAGGTTACCAGTGGGGGATGAGGACCAGCAAGAGCTTTCAGGGCTGGCACCTTTAGACTAGGAGCAATCGCTGGACGTTCGCAATTTCAGATTTGAGCTCTGACGTGAATTAGCGAGGCGAAGCGATGATACATCCTGATCTTTTATTGTCTAAAGAAGTTCAGAGCCCAAGTGTTTGTGGTTCGTTTGAGAGGTTACCAGTGGGAGATGAGGACCAGCAAGAGCTTTCAGGGCTGGCACCTTTAGTCTAGGAGCAATCGCTGAACGTTCGCAATTTCGGTGTGGAGCTCTGGCTATATTGAGCAGGAGAGCGAGTGTATGTTGGAACCTTTAGTAGTCTAAACAAGTCCAGAGCCCAAGTGTTTGTGGCTCGTTTGAGAGGTTACCAGTGGGAGATGAGGACCAGCAAGAGCTTTCAGGGCTGGCACCTTTAGAGTAGGAGCAATCGCGGGACGTTCGCAATTTCAGATTTGAGCTCTGACGTGAATTAGCGAGGGGAAGCGATGATACGTCTGGACCTTTGAGTGTCTAAAGAAGTTCAGAGCCCAAGTGTTTGTGGTTCGTTTTAGAGGTTACCAGTGGGAGATGAGGACCAGAAGGAGCTTTCAGGGCTGGCACCTTTAGTCTCGGAGCAATCGGTGGACGTTCGCAATTTCAGATTTGAGCTCTGACGTGAATTAGCGAGGGGAAGCGATGATACGTCTGGACCTTTGAGTGTCTAAAGAAGTTCAGAGCCCAAGTGGTTGTGGTTCGTTTGAGAGGTTACCAGTGGGAGATGAGGACCAGCAAGAGCTTTCAGGGCTGGCACCTTTAGACTAGGAGCAATCGCTGGACGTTCGCAATTTCGGTGTGGAGCTCTGGCCAGATTGAGCAGGAGAGTGACTGTATGTTGGAACCTTTCGTAGTCTAAACAAGTTCAGAGCCCAAGTGTTTGTGGTTCGTTTGAGAGGTTACCAGTGGGAGATGAGGACCAGCAAGAGCTTTGAGGGCTGGCACCTTTAGACTAGGAGCAATCGCTGGACGTTCGCAATTTCATATTTGAGCTCTGACGTGAAGTAGCGAGGGGAAGCCATGATACGTCTGGACCTTTGAGTGTCTAAACAAGTTCAGAGCCCAAGTGTTTGTGGTTCGTTTGAGAGGTTACCAGTGGGAGATGAGGAGCAGCAAGAGCTTTCAGGGCTGGCACCTTTAGACTAGGAGTAATCGCTGGACGTTCGCAATTTCAGTGTTGAGCTCTGACTTGAATTAGCGAAGGGAAGCGATGATACATCTGGACCTTTGAGTGTCTAAAGAAGTTCAGAGCCCAAGTGTTTGTGGTTCGTTTGAGAGGTTACCAGTGGGAGATGAGGACCAGCAAGAGCTTTGAGGGCTGGCACCTTTAGACTAGGAGTAATCGGTGGACGTTCGCAATTTCAGTGTTGAGCTCTGACGTGAATTAGCGAGGGGAAGCGATGATACGTCTGGACCTTTGAGTGTCTAAAGAAGTTCAGAGCCCAAGTGTTTGTGGTTCGTTTGAGAGGTTACCAGTGGGGGATGAGGACCAGCAAGAGCTTTCAGGGCTGGCACCTTTAGACTAGGAGCAATCGCTGGACGTTCGCAATTTCAGATTTGAGCTCTGACGTGAATTAGCGAGGCGAAGCGATGATACATCCTGATCTTTTATTGTCTAAAGAAGTTCAGAGCCCAAGTGT
Organism: Gavia stellata; assembly: GCF_030936135.1. Taxonomy (NCBI): domain Eukaryota; kingdom Metazoa; phylum Chordata; class Aves; order Gaviiformes; family Gaviidae; genus Gavia; species Gavia stellata. The sequence goes on along the minus strand of NW_026777264.1, from coordinate 38,356 downwards.
TTGTGGTTCGTTTGAGAGGTTACCAGTGGGAGATGAGGACCAGCAAGAGCTTTCAGGGCTGGCACCTTTAGTCTAGGAGCAATCGCTGAACGTTCGCAATTTCGGTGTGGAGCTCTGGCTATATTGAGCAGGAGAGCGAGTGTATGTTGGAACCTTTAGTAGTCTAAACAAGTCCAGAGCCCAAGTGTTTGTGGCTCGTTTGAGAGGTTACCAGTGGGAGATGAGGACCAGCAAGAGCTTTCAGGGCTGGCACCTTTAGAGTAGGAGCAATCGCGGGACGTTCGCAATTTCAGATTTGAGCTCTGACGTGAATTAGCGAGGGGAAGCGATGATTCGTCTGGAGCTTTGAGTGTCTAAAGAAGTTCAGAGCCCAAGTGTTTGTGGTTCGTTTGAGAGGTTACCAGTGGGAGATGAGGAGCAGCAAGAGCTTTCAGGGCTGGCACCTTTAGACTAGGAGCAATCGCTGGACGTTCGCAATTTCAGATTTGAGCTCTGACGTGAATTAGCGAGGGGAAGCGATGATACGTCTGGACCTTTGAGTGTCTAAAGAAGTCCAGAGCCCAAGTGTTTGTGGTTCGTTTTAGAGGTTACCAGTGGGAGATGAGGACCAGAAGGAGCTTTCAGGGCTGGCACCTTTAGTCTCGGAGCAATCGGTGGACGTTCGCAATTTCAGATTTGAGCTCTGACGTGAATTAGCGAGGGGAAGCGATGATACGTCTGGACCTTTGAGTGTCTAAAGAAGTTCAGAGCCCAAGTGGTTGTGGTTCGTTTGAGAGGTTACCAGTGGGAGATGAGGACCAGCAAGAGCTTTCAGGGCTGGCACCTTTAGACTAGGAGCAATCGCTGGACGTTCGCAATTTCGGTGTGGAGCTCTGGCCAGATTGAGCAGGAGAGTGACTGTATGTTGGAACCTTTCGTAGTCTAAACAAGTTCAGAGCCCAAGTGTTTGTGGTTCGTTTGAGAGGTTACCAGTGGGAGATGAGGACCAGCAAGAGCTTTGAGGGCTGGCACCTTTAGACTAGGAGCAATCGCTGGACGTTCGCAATTTCAGATTTGAGCTCTGACGTGAATTAGCGAGGGGAAGCGATGATACGTCTGGACCTTTGAGTGTCTAAACAAGTTCAGAGCCCAAGTGTTTGTGGTTCGTTTGAGAGGTTACCAGTGGGAGATGAGGACCAGCAAGAGCTTTCAGGGCTGGCACCTTTAGACTAGGAGCAATCGCTGGACGTTCGCAATTTCGGTGTGGAGCTCTGGCCAGATTGAGCAGGAGAGCGGGTGTATGTTGGAACCTTTAGTAATCTAAAGAAGTTCAGAGCCCAAGCGTTTATGGCTCGTTTGAGAGGTTACCAGTGGGAGATGAGGACCAGAAGGAGCTTTCAGGGCTGGCACGTTTAGACTAGGAGCAATCGCTGGACGTTCGCAATTTCGGTGTGGAACTCTGGCGAGATTGAGCAGGAGAGCGAGTGCATGTTGGAACCTTTAGTAGTCTAAAAAAGTTCAGAGCCCAAGTGTTTGTGGTTCGTTTGAGAGGTTACCAGTGGGCAATGAGGATCAGCGAGAGCTTTCAGGGCTGGCACCTTTAGACTAGGAGCAATCGCTGGACGTTCGAATTTTACGGTTTCGCTCTGACATGAATTTGCGAGGGGAAGCGATGATACGTCTGGGCCTTTGAGTGTCTAAAGAAGTTCAGAGCCCAAGTGTTTGTGGTTCGTTTGAGAGGTTACCAGTGGGAGATGAGGACCAGCAAGAGCTTTCAGGGCTGGCACCTTTAGTCTAGGAGCAATCGCTGGACGTTCTCAATTTCAGTGTTGAGCTCTGACGTGAATTAGCGAGTGGAAGCGATGATACGTCTGGACCTTTGAGTGTCTAAGCAAGTTCAGATCCCAGGTGTTTCTGGTTCCTTTGAGAGGTTACCAGTGGGAGATGAGGAGCAGCAAGAGCTTTCAGGGCTGGCACCTTTAGACTAGGAACAATTTCTGGACGTACGCAATTTCAGATTTGAGCTCTGGCGTAAATTAGAGAGGCGAAGCGATGATACGTCTGGACCTTTGAGTGTCTAAAGAAGTTCAGAGCTCAAGTGTTTGTGGTTCGTTTGAGAGGTTACCAGTGGGAGATGAGGAGCAGCAAGAGCTTTCAGGGCTGGCACCTTTAGACTAGGAGCAATCGTTGGATGTTCTCAATCTCAGATTTGAGCTCTGACGTGAATTAGCGAGGGGAAGCGATGATACGTCTGGACCTTTGAGTGTCTAAAGAAGTTCAGAGCCGAACTGTTTGTCGTTCGTTTGAGAGGTTACCAGTGGGAGATGAGGACCAGCAGGAGCTTTCAGGGCTGGCACCTTTAGACTAGGAGCAATCGCTGGACGTTCTCAATTTCAGATTTGAGCACTAACGTGAATTAGTGAGGCGAAGCGATGTTACGTCCGGATCTTTGATTGTCTAAAGAAGTTCAGAGCCCAAGGCTTTATGGTTCGTTTGAGAGGTTACCAGTGGGAGATGAGGACCAGCAAGAGCTTTCAGGGCTGGCACCTTTAGACTAGCAGCAATCGCTGGACGTTCACAATTTCAGATTTGAGCTCTGACGTGAATTAGCGAGGGGAAGCGATGATACGTCTGGACCTTTGAGTGTCTAAAGAAGTTCAGAGCCCAAGTGGTTGTGGTTCGTTTGAGAGGTTACCAGTGGGAGATGAGGACCAGCAAGAGCTTTCAGGGCTGGCACCTTTAGACTAGGAGCAATCGCTGGACGTTCGCAATTTCGGTGTGGAGCTCTGGCCAGATTGAGCAGGAGAGCGAGTGTATGTTGGAACCTTTAGTAGTCTAAACAAGTTCAGAGCCCAAGTGTTTGTGGTTCGTTTGAGAGGTTACCAGTGGGAGCTGAGGAGCAGCAAGAGCTTTCAGGGCTGGCACCTTTAGACTAGGAGAAATCGCTGGACGTTCGAAATTTCAGATTTGAGCTCTGACGTGAATTAGCGAGGGGAAGCGATGATACGTCTGGATCTTTGATTGTCTAAAGAAGTTCAGAGGCCAAGTGTTTGTGGTTCGTTTGAGAGGTTACCAGTGGTAAATGAGGACCAGCAAGAGCTTTCAGGGCTGGCACCTTTAGACTAGGAGCAATCGCTGGACGTTTGCAATTTCAGGGTTTCGCTCTGACGTGAATTAGCGAGGGGAAGCGATGATACGTCTGGACCTTTGAGTGTCTAAAGAAGTTCAGAGCCCAAGTGTTTGTGGTTCGTTTGAGAGGTTACCAGTGGGAGATGAGGACCAGCAAGAGCTTTCAGGGCTGGCACCTTTAGACTAGGAGCAATCGCTGGACGTTCGCAATTTCGGTGTGGAGCTCTGGCCAGATTGAGCAGGAGAGGCTGTGTACGTTGGAAGTTTTAGTAGCCTAAACAAGTTCAGAGGCCAAGTGTTTGTGGTTCGTTTGAGAGGTTACCAGTGGGAGATGAGGACCAGCAAGAGCTTTCAGGGCTGGCACCTTTAGACTAGGAGCAATCGCTGAACGTTCGCAATTTCAGATTTGAACTCTGACGTGAATTAGCGAGGGGAAGCGATAACACGTCTGGATCTTTGAGTGTCTAGAGAAGTTCAGAGCCCAAGTGTTTGTGGTTCGTTTGAGAGGTTACCAGTGGGTGATGAGGAGCAGCAAGAGCTTTCAGGGCTGGCACCTTTAGACTAGGAGCAATCGCTGGACGTTCGCAATTTCGGTGTGGAGCTCTGGCCAGATTGAGCAGGAGAGCGAGTGTATGTTGGAACTTTTAGTAGTCTAAACAAGTTCAGAGCCCAAGTGTTTGTGGTTCGTTTGAGAGGTTACCAGTGGGAGATGAGGACCAGCAAGAACTTTCAGGGCTGGCACCTTTAGACTAGCAGCAATCGCTGGACGTTCACAATTTCGGTGTGGAGCTTTGGCCAGATTGAGCAGGAGAGCGAGTGTATGTTGGAACTTTTAGTAGTCTAAACAAGTTCAGAGCCCAAGTGTTTGTGGTTCGTTTGAGAGGTTACCAGTGGGAGATGAGGACCAGCAAGAGCTTTCAGGGCTGGCACCTTTAGACTAGGAGCAATAGCTGAACGTTCGGATTTCAGTGTTGAGCTCTGACGTGAATTAGCGAGGGGAAGCGATGATACGTCTGGACCTTTGAGTGTCTAAAGAAGTTCAGAGCCCAAGTGGTTGTTGCACGTTTGAGAGGTTACCAGTGGGAGATGAGGACCAGCAAGAGCTTTCAGGGCTGGCACCTTTAGACTAGGAGCAATCGCTGGACGTTCGAAATTTCAGATTTGAGCTCTGACATGAATTAGTGAGGCGAAGCGATGATACGTCTGGATCTTTGATTGTCTAAAGAAGTTCAGAGCCCAAGTGTTTGTGGTTCGTTTGAGAGGTTACCAGTGGGAGCTGAGGACCAGCAAGAGCTTTCAGGGCTGGCACCTTTAGTCTAGGAGCAATCGCTGGATGTTCGAATTTATCGGTTTCGCTCTGACGTGAATTAGTGAGGGGAAGCGATGATACGTCTGGACCTTTGAGTGTCTAAAGAAGTTCAGAGCCCAAGTGTTTGTGGTTCGTTTGAGAGGTTACCAGTGGGAGATGAGGAGCAGCAAGAGCTTTCAGGGCTGGCACCTTTAGAAGGAGCAATCGCTGAACGTTCGCAATTTCAGATTTGAGCTCTGACGTGTATTAGCGAGGGGAAGCGATGATACGTCTGGACCTTTGAGTGTCTAAACAAGTTCAGAGCCCAAGTGTTTGTGGTTCGTTTGAGAGGTTACCAGTGGGAGATGAGGACCAGCAAGAGCTTTCAGGGCTGGCAACTTTAGTCTAGGAGCAGTTACTGCACGTTCGCCATTTCGGTGTGGAGCTCTGGCCAGATTGAGCAGGAGAGTGAGTGTATGTTGGAACCTTTAGTAGTCTAAACAAATTCAGAGCCCAAGTGTTTGTGGTTTGTTTGAGAGGTTACCAGTGGGAGCTGAGGACCAGCAAGAGCTTTCAGGGCTGGCACCTTTAGACTAGGAGCAATCGCTGGATGTTCCCAATTTCAGATTTGAGCTCTGACGTGAATTATCGAGGGGAAGCGATGATACGTCTGGATCTTTGAGTGTCTAAAGAAGTTCAGAGCCCAAGTGTTTGTGGTTCGTTTGAGAGGTTACCAGTGGGAGATGAGGAGCAGCAAGAGCTTTCAGGGCTGGCACCTTTAGACTAGGAGCAATCGCTGGACGTTCGCAATTTCGGTGTGGAGCTCTGGCCAGATTGAGCAGGAGAGCGAGTGTATGTTGGAACTTTTAGTAGTCTAAACAACTTCAGAGCCCAAGTGTTTGTGGTTCGTTTGAGAGGTTACCAGTGGGAGATGAGGACCAGCAAGAGCTTTCCGGGCTGGCACCTTTAGACTAGCAGCAATCGCTGGACGTTCACAATTTCGGTGTGGAGCTTTGGCCAGATTGAACAGGAGACCGAGTGTATGTTGGAACTTTTAGTAGTCTAAACAAGTTCAGAGCCCAAGTGTTTGTGGTTCGTTTGAGAGGTTACCAGTGGGAGATGAGGACCAGCAAGAGCTTTCAGGGCTGGCACCTTTAGACTAGGAGCAATAGCTGAACGTTCGGATTTCAGTGTTGAGCTCTGACGTGAATTAGCGAGGGGAAGCGATGATACGTCTGGACCTTTGAGTGTCTAAAGAAGTTCAGAGCCCAAGTGGTTGTTGCACGTTTGAGAGGTTACCAGTGGGAGATGAGGACCAGCAAGAGCTTTCAGGGCTGGCACCTTTAGACTAGGAGCAATCGCTGGACGTTCGAAATTTCAGATTTGAGCTCTGACATGAATTAGTGAGGCGAAGCGATGATACGTCTGGATCTTTGATTGTCTAAAGAAGTTCAGAGCCCAAGTGTTTGTGGTTCGTTTGAGAGGTTACCAGTGGGAGCTGAGGAGCAGCAAGAGCTTTCAGGGCTGGCACCTTTAGACTAGGAGCAATCGCTGGACGTTCGAATTTATCGGTTTCGCTCTGACGTGAATTAGTGAGGGGAAGCGATGATACGTCTGGACCTTTGAGTGTCTAAACAAGTTCAGAGCCCAAGTGTTTGACGTTCGTTTGAGAGGTTACCAGTGGGAGATGAGGACCAGCAAGAGCTTTCAGGGCTGGCACCTTTAGAAGGAGCAATCGCTGAACGTTCGCAATTTCAGATTTGAGCTCTGACGTGAATTAGCGAGGGGAAGCGATGATACGTCTGGACCTTTGAGTGTCTAAAGAAGTTCAGAGCCCAAGTGGTTGTGGTTCGTTTGAGAGGTTACCAGTGGGAGATGAGGACCATCAAGAGCTTTCAGGGCTGGCGCCTTTAGACTAGGAGCAATCGCTGGACGTTCGCAATTTCAGATTTGAGCTCTGACGTGTATTAGCGAGGGGAAGCGATGATACGTCTGGACCTTTGAGTGTCTAAACAAGTTCAGAGCCCAAGTGTTTGTGGTTCGTTTGAGAGGTTACCAGTGGGAGATGAGGACCAGCAAGAGCTTTCAGGGCTGGCAACTTTAGTCTAGGAGCAGTTACTGCACGTTCGCCATTTCGGTGTGGAGCTCTGGCCAGATTGAGCAGGAGAGTGAGTGTATGTTGGAACCTTTAGTAGTCTAAACAAATTCAGAGCCCAAGTGTTTGTGGTTTGTTTGAGAGGTTACCAGTGGGAGCTGAGGACCAGCAAGAGCTTTCAGGGCTGGCACCTTTAGACTAGGAGCAATCGCTGGACGTTCGCAATTTCGGTGTGGAGCTCTGGCCAGATTGAGCAGGAGAGCGAGTGTATGTTGGAACTTTTAGAAGTCTTAACAAGTTCAGAGCCCAAGTGTTTGTGGTTCGTTTGAGAGGTTACCAGTGGGAGATGAGGAGCAGCAAGAGCTTTCAGGGCTCGCACCTTTAGACTAGGAGCAATCGCTGGACGTTCGCAATTTCGGTGTGGAGCTTAGGCCAGATTGAGCAGGAGAGCGAGTGTATGTTGGAACTTTTAGTAGTCTAAACAAGTTCAGAGCCCAAGTGTTTGTGGTTCGTTTGAGAGGTTACCAGTGGGAGATGAGGACCAGCAAGACCTTTGAGGGCTGGCACCTTTAGACTAGGAGCAATCGCTGGACGTTCGCAATTTCAGGGTTTCGCTCTGACCTGAATTAGCGAGGGGAAGCGATGATACGTCTGGACCTTTGAGTGTCTACGGAAGTCCAGAGCCCAAGTATTTGTGGTTCGTTTGAGAGGTTACCAGTGGGAGATGAGGACCAGCAAGAGCTTTGAGGGCTGGCACCTTTAGACTAGGAGCAATCGCTGGACGTTCGCAATTTCAGATTTGAGCTCTGACGTGAATTAGCGAGGGGAAGCGATGATACGTCTGGACCTTTGAGTGTCTAAAGAAGTTCAGAGCCCAAGTGTTTGTGGTTCGTTTGAGAGGTTACCAGTGGGAGATGAGGACCAGCAAGAGCTTTCAGGGCTGGCACCTTTAGACTGGGAGCAATCGGTGGACGTTCGCAATTTCAGATTTGAGCTCTGACGTGAATTAGCGAGGGGAAGCGATGATACGTCTGGACCTTTGAGTGTCTAAACAAGTTCAGAGCCCAAGTGTTTGTGGTTCGTTTGAGAGGTTACCAGTGGGAGATGAGGACCACCAAGAGCTTTCAGGGCTCGCACCTTTAGACTAGGAGCAATCGCTGGACGTTCGCAATTTCGGTGTGGAGCTCTGGCCAGATTGAGCAGGAGAGCGAGTGTATGTTGGAACCTTTAGTAGTCTAAACAAGTTCAGAGCCCAAGTGTTTGTGGTTCGTTTGAGAGGTTACCAGTGGGAGATGAGGACCAGCAAGAGCTTTCAGGGCTGGCACCTTTAGACTAGGAGCAATCGCTGGACGTTCGCAATTTCGGTGTGGAGCTCTGGCCAGATTGAGCAGGAGAGTGAGTGTATGTTGGAACCTTTAGTAGTCTATACAAATTCAGAGCCCAAGTGTTTGTGGTTTGTTTGAGAGGTTACCAGTGGGAGATGAGGAGCAGCAAGAGCTTTCAGGGCTGGCACCTTTAGACTAGGAGCAATCGCTGAACGTTCGCAATTTCAAATTTGAACTCTGACGTGAATTAGCGAGGGGAAGCGATAATACGTCTGGATCTTTGAGTGTCTAAAGAAGTTCAGAGCCCAAGTGTTTGTGGTTCGTTTGAGAGGTTACCAGTGGGAGATGAGGAGCAGCAAGAGCTTTCAGGCTGGCACCTTTAGACTAGGAGCAATCGCTGGACGTTCGCAATTTCGGTGTGGAGCTCTGGCCAGATTGAGCAGGAGAGCGAGTGTATGTTGGAACTTTTAGTAGTCTAAACAAGTTCAGAGCCCAAGTGTTTGTGGTTCGTTTGAGAGGTTACCAGTGGGAGATGAGGACCAGCAAGAACTTTCAGGGCTGGCACTTTAGACTAGCAGCAATCGCTGGACGTTCACAATTTCGGTGTGGAGCTTTGGCCAGATTGAGCAGGAGAGCGAGTGTATGTTGGAACTTTTAGTAGTCTAAACAAGTTCAGAGCCCAAGTGGTTGTGGTTCGTTTGAGAGGTTACCAGAGGGAGATGAGGACCAGCAAGAGCTTTCAGGGCTGGCAACTTTAGTCTAGGAGCAGTTACTGCACGTTCGCCATTTCGGTGTGGAGCTCTGGCCAGATTGAGCAGGAGAGTGAGTGTATGTTGGAACCTTTAGTAGTCTAAACAAATTAAGAGCCCAAGTGGTTGTGGTTTGTTTGAGAGGTTACCAGTGGGAGCTGAGGACCAGCAAGAGCTTTCAGGGCTGGCACCTTTAGACTAGGAGCAATCGCTGGACGTTCCCAATTTCAGATTTGATATCTGACGTGAATTAGCGAGGGGAAGCGATGATACGTCTGGACCTTTGAGTGTCTAAACAAGTTCAGAGCCCAAGTGTTTGTGGTTCGTTTGAGAGGTTACCAGTGGGAGATGAGGACCAGCAAGAGCTTTCAGGGCTGGCACCTTTAGACTAGGAGCAATCGGTGGACGTTCGCAATTTCGGTGTGGAGCTCTGGCCAGATTGAGCAGGAGAGCGAGTGTATGTTGGAACTTTTAGAAGTCTTAACAAGTTCAGAGCCCAAGTGTTTGTGGTTCGTTTGAGAGGTTACCAGTGGGAGATGAGGACCAGCAAGAGCTTTCAGGGCTCGCACCTTTAGACTAGGAGCAATCGCTGGACGTTCGCAATTTTGGTGTGGAGCTCTGGCCAGATTGAGCAGGAGAGCGAGTGTATGTTGGAACTTTTAGTAGTCTAATCAAGTTCAGAGCCCAAGTGTTTGTGGTTCGTTTGAGAGGTTACCAGTGGGAGATGAGGACCAGCAAGACCTTTGAGGGCTGGCACCTTTAGACTAGGAGCAATCGCTGGACGTTCGCAATTTCAGGGTTTCGCTCTGACGTGAATTAGCGAGGGGAAGCGATGATACGTCTGACCTTTGAGTGTCTAAAGAAGTTCAGAGCCCAAGTGTTTGTGGTTCGTTTGAGAGGTTACCAGTGGGAGATGAGGACCACCAAGAGCTTTCAGGGCTGGCACCTTTAGACTGGGAGCAATCGCTGGACGTTCGCAATTTCAGATTTGAGCTCTGACGTGAATTAGAGAGGGGAAGCGATGATACATCTGGACCTTTGAGTGTCTGAAGAAGTTCAGAGCCCAAGTGTTTGTGGTTCGTTTGAGAGGTTACCAGTGGGAGATGAGGACCAGCAAGAGCTTTCAGGGCTGGCACCTTTATACTAGGAGCAATCGCTGGACGTTCGCAATTTCGGTGTGGAGCTCTGGCCAGATTGAGCAGGTGAGTGAGTGTATGTTGGAACCTTTAGTAGTCTATACAAATTCAGAGCCCAAGTGTTTGTGGTTTGTTTGAGAGGTTACCAGTGGGAGATGAGGACCAGCAAGAGCTTTGAGGGCTGGCACCTTTAGACTAGGAGCAATCGCTGAACGTTCGCAATTTCAAATTTGAACTCTGACGTGAATTAGCGAGGGGAAGCGATAATACGTCTGGATCTTTGAGTGTCTAAAGAAGTTCAGAGCCCAAGTGTTTGTGGTTCGTTTGAGAGGTTACCAGTGGGAGATGAGGAGCAGCAAGAGCTTTCAGGGCTAGCACCTTTAGACTACGAGCAATCGCTGGACGTTCGCAATTTCGGTGTGGAGCTCTGGCTATATTGAGCAGGAGAGCGAGTGTATGTTGGAACTTTTAGTAGTCTAAACAAGTTCAGAGCCCAAGTGTTTGTGGTTCGTTTGAGAGGTTACCAGTGGGAGATGAGGACCAGCAAGAACTTTCAGGGCTGGCACCTTTAGACTAGCAGCAATCGCTGGACGTTCACAATTTCGGTGTGGAGCTTTGGCCAGATTGAGCAGGAGAGCGAGTGTATGTTGGAACTTTTAGTAGTCTAAACAAGTTCAGAGCCCAAGTGTTTGTGGTTCGTTTGAGAGGTTACCAGTGGGAGATGAGGACCAGCAAGAGCTTTCAGGGCTGGCACCTTTAGACTGGGAGCAATCGCTGGATGTTCGCAATTTCAGGGTTTCGCTCTGACCTGAATTAGCGAGGGGAAGCGATGATACGTCTGGACCTTTGAGTGTCTAAGGAAGTTCAGAGCCCAAGTATTTGTGGTTCGTTTGAGAGGTTACCAGTGGGAGATGAGGACCAGCAAGAGCTTTCAGGGCTGGCACCTTTAGACTAGGAGCAATAGCTGAACGTTCGGATTTCAGTGTTGAGCTCTGACATGAATTAGTGAGGCGAAGCGATGATACGTCTGGATCTTTGATTGTCTAAAGAAGTTCAGAGCCCAAGTGTTTGTGGTTCGTTTGAGAGGTTACCAGTGGGAGATGAGGACCAGCAAGAGCTTTCAGGGATGGCACCTTTAGACTAGGAGCAATCGCTGGACGTTCCAAATTTCAGATTTGAGCTCTGACGTGTATTAGCGAGGGGAAGCGATGATACGTCTGGACCTTTAAGTGTCTAAACAAGTTCAGAGCCCAAGTGTTTGTGGTTCGTTTGAGAGGTTACCAGTGGGAGATGAGGACCAGCAAGAGCTTTCAGGGCTGGCAACTTTAGACTAGGAGCAGTTACTGCACGTTCGCCATTTCGGTGTGGAGCTCTGGCTAGACTGAGCAGGAGAGTGAGTGTATGTTGGAACCTTTAGTAGTCTAAACAAATTCAGAGCCCAAGTGTTTGTGGTTTGTTTGAGAGGTTACCAGTGGGAGATGAGGACCAGCAAGAGCTTTCAGGGCTGGCACCTTTAGACTAGGAGCAATCGCTGGACGTTCGCAATTTCAGATTTGAGCTCTGACGTGAATTAGCGAGGGGAAGCGATGATACGTCTGGATCTTTGAGTGTCTAAAGAAGTTCAGAGCCCAAGTGTTTGTGGTTCGTTTGAGAGGTTACCAGTGGGAGATGAGGACCAGCAAGAGCTTTCAGGGCTGGCACCTTTAGACTAGGAGCAATCGCTGGACGTTCGCAATTTCGGTGTGGAGCTCTGGCCAGATTGAGCAGGAGAGCGAGTGTATGTTGGAACTTTTAGTAGTCTAAAAAAGTTCAGAGCCCAAGTGTTTGTGGGTCGTTTGAGAGGTTACCAGTGGGAGATGAGGACCAGCAAGAGCTTTCAGGGCTGGCACCTTTAGACTAGGAGCAATCGCTGGACGTTCGCAATTTCAGGGTTTCGCTCTGACCTGAATTAGCGAGGGGAAGCGATGATACGTCTGGACCTTTGAGTGTCTACGGAAGTCCAGAGCCCAAGTATTTGTGGTTCGTTTGAGAGGTTACCAGTGGGAGATGAGGACCAGCAAGAGCTTTCAGGGCTGGCACCTTTAGACTAGGAGCAATCGCTGGACGTTCGCAATTTCAGATTTGAGCTCTGACGTGAATTAGCGAGGGGAAGCGATGATACGTGTGGACCTTTGAGTGTCTAAACAAGTTCAGAGCCCAAGTGGTTGTTGCACGTTTGAGGGGTTACCAGTGGGTTATGAGGACCATCAAGAGCTTTCAGGGCTGGCACCTTTAGACTAGGAGCAATCGCTGGACGTTCGAAATTTCAGATTTGAGCTCTGACATGAATTAGTGAGGCAAAGCGATGATACGTCTGGATCTTTGAGTGTCTAAAGAAGTTCAGAGCCCAAGTGTTTGTGGTTCGTTTGAGAGGTTACCAGTGGGAGATGAGGACCAGCAAGAGCTTTCAGGGCTGGCACCTTTAGACTAGGAGCAATCGCTAGACGTTCGAATTTATCGGTTTCGCTCTGACGTGAATTAGTGAGGGGAAGCGATGATACGCCTGGACCTTTGAGTGTCTAAACAAGTTCAGAGCCCAAGTGTTTGACGTTCGTTTGAGAGGTTACCAGTGGGAGCTGAGGACCAGCAAGAGCTTTCAGGGCTGGCACCTTTAGACTAGGAGCAATCGCTGAACGTTCGCAATTTCAGATTTGAGCTCTGACGTGAATTAGCGAGGGGAAGCGATGATACGTCTGGACCTTTGAGTGTCTAAAGAAGTTCAGAGCCCAAGTGGTTGTGGTTCGTTTGAGAGGTTACCAGTGGGAGATGAGGACCATCAAGAGCTTTCAGGGCTGGCGCCTTTAGACTAGGAGCAATCTCTGAACGTTCGCAATTTCAGATTTGAGCTCTGACGTGAATTAGCGAGGGGAAGCGATGATACGTCTGGACCTTTGAGTGTCTAAACAATTTCAGAGCCCAAGTGTTTGTGGTTCGTTTGAGAGGTTACCAGTGGGAGATGAGGACCAGCAAGAGCTTTCAGGGCTGGCAACTTTCGACTAGGAGCAGTTACTGCACGTTCGCCATTTCGATGTGGAGCTCTGGCCAGATTGAGCAGGAGAGTGAGTGTATGTTGCAACCTTTAGTAGTCTAAACAAGTTCAGAGCCCAAGTGTTTGTGGTTCATTTGAGAGGTTACCAGTGGGAGCTGAGGTCCAGCAAGAGCTTTCAGGGCTGGCACCTTTAGACTAGGAGCAATCGCTGGACGTTCGCAATTTCAGATTTGAGCTCTGACGTGAATTAGCGAGGGGAAGCGATGATACGTCTGGACCTTTGAGTGTCTAAAGAAGTTCAGAGCCCAAGTGTTTGTGGTTCGTTTGAGAGGTTACCAGTGGGAGATGAGGACCAGCAAGAGCTTTCAGGGCTGGCAACTTTAGACTAGGAGCAGTTACTGCACGTTCGCCATTTCGGTGTGGAGCTCTGGCCAGATTGAGCAGGAGAGTGAGTGTATGTTGCAACCTTTAGTAGTCTAAACAAGTTCAGAGCCCAAGTGTTTGTGGTTCATTTGAGAGGTTACCAGTGGGAGCTGAGGACCAGCAAGAGCTTTCAGGGCTGGCACCTTTAGACTAGGAGCAATCGCTGGACGTTCGCAATTTCAGATTTGAGCTCTGACGTGAATTAGCGAGGGGAAGCGATGATACGTCTGGACCTTTGAGTGTCTAAAGAAGTTCAGAGCCCACGTGTTTGTGGTTCGCTTGAGAGGTTACCAGTGGGAGATGAGGACCAGCAAGAGCTTTCAGGGCTGGCACCTTTAGACTAGGAGCAATCTCTGAACGTTCGCAATTTCAGATTTGAGCTCTGACGTGAATTAGCGAGGCGAAGCGATTATACGTCTGGACCTTTGAGTGTCTAAACAAGTTCAGAGCCCAAGTGTTTGTGGTTCGTTTGAGAGGTTACCAGTGGGAGATGAGGACCAGCAAGAGCTTTCAGGGCTGGCACCTTTAGACTAGGAGCAATCGCTGGACGTTCCAAATTCAGTGTTGAGCTCTGACGTGAATTAGCGAGGAGAAGCGATGATATGTCTGGACCTTTGAGTGTCTAAAGAAGTTCAGAGCCCAAGAGTTTGTGGTTCGTTTGAGAGGTTACCAGTGGGAGATGAGGACCAGCAAGAGCTTTCCGGGCTGGCACCTTTAGACTAGCAGCAATCGCTGGACGTTCACAATTTCGGTGTGGAGCTTTGGCCAGATTGAACAGGAGACCGAGTGTATGTTGGAACTTTTAGTAGTCTAAACAAGTTCAGAGCCCAAGTGTTTGTGGTTCGTTTGAGAGGTTACCAGTGGGAGATGAGGACCAGCAAGAGCTTTCAGGGCTGGCACCTTTAGACTAGGAGCAATAGCTGAACGTTCGGATTTCAGTGTTGAGCTCTGACGTGAATTAGCGAGGGGAAGCGATGATACGTCTGGACCTTTGAGTGTCTAAAGAAGTTCAGAGCCCAAGTGGTTGTTGCACGTTTGAGAGGTTACCAGTGGGAGATGAGGACCAGCAAGAGCTTTCAGGGCTGGCACCTTTAGACTAGGAGCAATCGCTGGACGTTCGAAATTTCAGATTTGAGCTCTGACATGAATTAGTGAGGCGAAGCGATGATACGTCTGGATCTTTGATTGTCTAAAGAAGTTCAGAGCCCAAGTGTTTGTGGTTCGTTTGAGAGGTTACCAGTGGGAGCTGAGGAGCAGCAAGAGCTTTCAGGGCTGGCACCTTTAGACTAGGAGCAATCGCTGGACGTTCGAATTTATCGGTTTCGCTCTGACGTGAATTAGTGAGGGGAAGCGATGATACGTCTGGACCTTTGAGTGTCTAAACAAGTTCAGAGCCCAAGTGTTTGACGTTCGTTTGAGAGGTTACCAGTGGGAGATGAGGACCAGCAAGAGCTTTCAGGGCTGGCACCTTTAGAAGGAGCAATCGCTGAACGTTCGCAATTTCAGATTTGAGCTCTGACGTGAATTAGCGAGGGGAAGCGATGATACGTCTGGACCTTTGAGTGTCTAAAGAAGTTCAGAGCCCAAGTGGTTGTGGTTCGTTTGAGAGGTTACCAGTGGGAGATGAGGACCATCAAGAGCTTTCAGGGCTGGCGCCTTTAGACTAGGAGCAATCGCTGGACGTTCGCAATTTCAGATTTGAGCTCTGACGTGTATTAGCGAGGGGAAGCGATGATACGTCTGGACCTTTGAGTGTCTAAACAAGTTCAGAGCCCAAGTGTTTGTGGTTCGTTTGAGAGGTTACCAGTGGGAGATGAGGACCAGCAAGAGCTTTCAGGGCTGGCAACTTTAGTCTAGGAGCAGTTACTGCACGTTCGCCATTTCGGTGTGGAGCTCTGGCCAGATTGAGCAGGAGAGTGAGTGTATGTTGGAACCTTTAGTAGTCTAAACAAATTCAGAGCCCAAGTGTTTGTGGTTTGTTTGAGAGGTTACCAGTGGGAGCTGAGGACCAGCAAGAGCTTTCAGGGCTGGCACCTTTAGACTAGGAGCAATCGCTGGACGTTCGCAATTTCGGTGTGGAGCTCTGGCCAGATTGAGCAGGAGAGCGAGTGTATGTTGGAACTTTTAGAAGTCTTAACAAGTTCAGAGCCCAAGTGTTTGTGGTTCGTTTGAGAGGTTACCAGTGGGAGATGAGGAGCAGCAAGAGCTTTCAGGGCTCGCACCTTTAGACTAGGAGCAATCGCTGGACGTTCGCAATTTCGGTGTGGAGCTTAGGCCAGATTGAGCAGGAGAGCGAGTGTATGTTGGAACTTTTAGTAGTCTAAACAAGTTCAGAGCCCAAGTGTTTGTGGTTCGTTTGAGAGGTTACCAGTGGGAGATGAGGACCAGCAAGACCTTTGAGGGCTGGCACCTTTAGACTAGGAGCAATCGCTGGACGTTCGCAATTTCAGGGTTTCGCTCTGACCTGAATTAGCGAGGGGAAGCGATGATACGTCTGGACCTTTGAGTGTCTACGGAAGTCCAGAGCCCAAGTATTTGTGGTTCGTTTGAGAGGTTACCAGTGGGAGATGAGGACCAGCAAGAGCTTTGAGGGCTGGCACCTTTAGACTAGGAGCAATCGCTGGACGTTCGCAATTTCAGATTTGAGCTCTGACGTGAATTAGCGAGGGGAAGCGATGATACGTCTGGACCTTTGAGTGTCTAAAGAAGTTCAGAGCCCAAGTGTTTGTGGTTCGTTTGAGAGGTTACCAGTGGGAGATGAGGACCAGCAAGAGCTTTCAGGGCTGGCACCTTTAGACTGGGAGCAATCGGTGGACGTTCGCAATTTCAGATTTGAGCTCTGACGTGAATTAGCGAGGGGAAGCGATGATACGTCTGGACCTTTGAGTGTCTAAACAAGTTCAGAGCCCAAGTGTTTGTGGTTCGTTTGAGAGGTTACCAGTGGGAGATGAGGACCACCAAGAGCTTTCAGGGCTCGCACCTTTAGACTAGGAGCAATCGCTGGACGTTCGCAATTTCGGTGTGGAGCTCTGGCCAGATTGAGCAGGAGAGCGAGTGTATGTTGGAACCTTTAGTAGTCTAAACAAGTTCAGAGCCCAAGTGTTTGTGGTTCGTTTGAGAGGTTACCAGTGGGAGATGAGGACCAGCAAGAGCTTTCAGGGCTGGCACCTTTAGACTAGGAGCAATCGCTGGACGTTCGCAATTTCGGTGTGGAGCTCTGGCCAGATTGAGCAGGAGAGTGAGTGTATGTTGGAACCTTTAGTAGTCTATACAAATTCAGAGCCCAAGTGTTTGTGGTTTGTTTGAGAGGTTACCAGTGGGAGATGAGGAGCAGCAAGAGCTTTCAGGGCTGGCACCTTTAGACTAGGAGCAATCGCTGAACGTTCGCAATTTCAAATTTGAACTCTGACGTGAATTAGCGAGGGGAAGCGATAATACGTCTGGATCTTTGAGTGTCTAAAGAAGTTCAGAGCCCAAGTGTTTGTGGTTCGTTTGAGAGGTTACCAGTGGGAGATGAGGAGCAGCAAGAGCTTTCAGGGCTGGCACCTTTAGACTAGGAGCAATCGCTGGACGTTCGCAATTTCGGTGTGGAGCTCTGGCCAGATTGAGCAGGAGAGCGAGTGTATGTTGGAACTTTTAGTAGTCTAAACAAGTTCAGAGCCCAAGTGTTTGTGGTTCGTTTGAGAGGTTACCAGTGGGAGATGAGGACCAGCAAGAACTTTCAGGGCTGGCACCTTTAGACTAGCAGCAATCGCTGGACGTTCACAATTTCGGTGTGGAGCTTTGGCCAGATTGAGCAGGAGAGCGAGTGTATGTTGGAACTTTTAGTAGTCTAAACAAGTTCAGAGCCCAAGTGGTTGTGGTTCGTTTGAGAGGTTACCAGAGGGAGATGAGGACCAGCAAGAGCTTTCAGGGCTGGCAACTTTAGTCTAGGAGCAGTTACTGCACGTTCGCCATTTCGGTGTGGAGCTCTGGCCAGATTGAGCAGGAGAGTGAGTGTATGTTGGAACCTTTAGTAGTCTAAACAAATTAAGAGCCCAAGTGGTTGTGGTTTGTTTGAGAGGTTACCAGTGGGAGCTGAGGACCAGCAAGAGCTTTCAGGGCTGGCACCTTTAGACTAGGAGCAATCGCTGGACGTTCCCAATTTCAGATTTGATATCTGACGTGAATTAGCGAGGGGAAGCGATGATACGTCTGGACCTTTGAGTGTCTAAACAAGTTCAGAGCCCAAGTGTTTGTGGTTCGTTTGAGAGGTTACCAGTGGGAGATGAGGACCAGCAAGAGCTTTCAGGGCTGGCACCTTTAGACTAGGAGCAATCGGTGGACGTTCGCAATTTCGGTGTGGAGCTCTGGCCAGATTGAGCAGGAGAGCGAGTGTATGTTGGAACTTTTAGAAGTCTTAACAAGTTCAGAGCCCAAGTGTTTGTGGTTCGTTTGAGAGGTTACCAGTGGGAGATGAGGACCAGCAAGAGCTTTCAGGGCTCGCACCTTTAGACTAGGAGCAATCGCTGGACGTTCGCAATTTTGGTGTGGAGCTCTGGCCAGATTGAGCAGGAGAGCGAGTGTATGTTGGAACTTTTAGTAGTCTAATCAAGTTCAGAGCCCAAGTGTTTGTGGTTCGTTTGAGAGGTTACCAGTGGGAGATGAGGACCAGCAAGACCTTTGAGGGCTGGCACCTTTAGACTAGGAGCAATCGCTGGACGTTCGCAATTTCAGGGTTTCGCTCTGACGTGAATTAGCGAGGGGAAGCGATGATACGTCTGGACCTTTGAGTGTCTAAAGAAGTTCAGAGCCCAAGTGTTTGTGGTTCGTTTGAGAGGTTACCAGTGGGAGATGAGGACCACCAAGAGCTTTCAGGGCTGGCACCTTTAGACTGGGAGCAATCGCTGGACGTTCGCAATTTCAGATTTGAGCTCTGACGTGAATTAGAGAGGGGAAGCGATGATACATCTGGACCTTTGAGTGTCTGAAGAAGTTCAGAGCCCAAGTGTTTGTGGTTCGTTTGAGAGGTTACCAGTGGGAGATGAGGACCAGCAAGAGCTTTCAGGGCTGGCACCTTTATACTAGGAGCAATCGCTGGACGTTCGCAATTTCGGTGTGGAGCTCTGGCCAGATTGAGCAGGAGAGTGAGTGTATGTTGGAACCTTTAGTAGTCTATACAAATTCAGAGCCCAAGTGTTTGTGGTTTGTTTGAGAGGTTACCAGTGGGAGATGAGGACCAGCAAGAGCTTTGAGGGCTGGCACCTTTAGACTAGGAGCAATCGCTGAACGTTCGCAATTTCAAATTTGAACTCTGACGTGAATTAGCGAGGGGAAGCGATAATACGTCTGGATCTTTGAGTGTCTAAAGAAGTTCAGAGCCCAAGTGTTTGTGGTTCGTTTGAGAGGTTACCAGTGGGAGATGAGGAGCAGCAAGAGCTTTCAGGGCTAGCACCTTTAGACTACGAGCAATCGCTGGACGTTCGCAATTTCGGTGTGGAGCTCTGGCTATATTGAGCAGGAG
The DNA here is from genome assembly GCF_030936135.1 of Gavia stellata. Lineage (NCBI taxonomy): Eukaryota > Metazoa > Chordata > Aves > Gaviiformes > Gaviidae > Gavia > Gavia stellata. Next base: position 19,701 of record NW_026777264.1, on the reverse strand, counting down.
AGCGAGTGTATGTTGGAACTTTTAGTAGTCTAAACAAGTTCAGAGCCCAAGTGTTTGTGGTTCGTTTGAGAGGTTACCAGTGGGAGATGAGGACCAGCAAGAACTTTCAGGGCTGGCACCTTTAGACTAGCAGCAATCGCTGGACGTTCACAATTTCGGTGTGGAGCTTTGGCCAGATTGAGCAGGAGAGCGAGTGTATGTTGGAACTTTTAGTAGTCTAAACAAGTTCAGAGCCCAAGTGTTTGTGGTTCGTTTGAGAGGTTACCAGTGGGAGATGAGGACCAGCAAGAGCTTTCAGGGCTGGCACCTTTAGACTGGGAGCAATCGCTGGATGTTCGCAATTTCAGGGTTTCGCTCTGACCTGAATTAGCGAGGGGAAGCGATGATACGTCTGGACCTTTGAGTGTCTAAGGAAGTTCAGAGCCCAAGTATTTGTGGTTCGTTTGAGAGGTTACCAGTGGGAGATGAGGACCAGCAAGAGCTTTCAGGGCTGGCACCTTTAGACTAGGAGCAATAGCTGAACGTTCGGATTTCAGTGTTGAGCTCTGACATGAATTAGTGAGGCGAAGCGATGATACGTCTGGATCTTTGATTGTCTAAAGAAGTTCAGAGCCCAAGTGTTTGTGGTTCGTTTGAGAGGTTACCAGTGGGAGATGAGGACCAGCAAGAGCTTTCAGGGATGGCACCTTTAGACTAGGAGCAATCGCTGGACGTTCCAAATTTCAGATTTGAGCTCTGACGTGTATTAGCGAGGGGAAGCGATGATACGTCTGGACCTTTAAGTGTCTAAACAAGTTCAGAGCCCAAGTGTTTGTGGTTCGTTTGAGAGGTTACCAGTGGGAGATGAGGACCAGCAAGAGCTTTCAGGGCTGGCAACTTTAGACTAGGAGCAGTTACTGCACGTTCGCCATTTCGGTGTGGAGCTCTGGCTAGACTGAGCAGGAGAGTGAGTGTATGTTGGAACCTTTAGTAGTCTAAACAAATTCAGAGCCCAAGTGTTTGTGGTTTGTTTGAGAGGTTACCAGTGGGAGATGAGGACCAGCAAGAGCTTTCAGGGCTGGCACCTTTAGACTAGGAGCAATCGCTGGACGTTCGCAATTTCAGATTTGAGCTCTGACGTGAATTAGCGAGGGAAGCGATGATACGTCTGGATCTTTGAGTGTCTAAAGAAGTTCAGAGCCCAAGTGTTTGTGGTTCGTTTGAGAGGTTACCAGTGGGAGATGAGGACCAGCAAGAGCTTTCAGGGCTGGCACCTTTAGACTAGGAGCAATCGCTGGACGTTCGCAATTTCGGTGTGGAGCTCTGGCCAGATTGAGCAGGAGAGCGAGTGTATGTTGGAACTTTTAGTAGTCTAAAAAAGTTCAGAGCCCAAGTGTTTGTGGGTCGTTTGAGAGGTTACCAGTGGGAGATGAGGACCAGCAAGAGCTTTCAGGGCTGGCACCTTTAGACTAGGAGCAATCGCTGGACGTTCGCAATTTCAGGGTTTCGCTCTGACCTGAATTAGCGAGGGGAAGCGATGATACGTCTGGACCTTTGAGTGTCTACGGAAGTCCAGAGCCCAAGTATTTGTGGTTCGTTTGAGAGGTTACCAGTGGGAGATGAGGACCAGCAAGAGCTTTCAGGGCTGGCACCTTTAGACTAGGAGCAATCGCTGGACGTTCGCAATTTCAGATTTGAGCTCTGACGTGAATTAGCGAGGGGAAGCGATGATACGTGTGGACCTTTGAGTGTCTAAACAAGTTCAGAGCCCAAGTGGTTGTTGCACGTTTGAGGGGTTACCAGTGGGTTATGAGGACCATCAAGAGCTTTCAGGGCTGGCACCTTTAGACTAGGAGCAATCGCTGGACGTTCGAAATTTCAGATTTGAGCTCTGACATGAATTAGTGAGGCAAAGCGATGATACGTCTGGATCTTTGAGTGTCTAAAGAAGTTCAGAGCCCAAGTGTTTGTGGTTCGTTTGAGAGGTTACCAGTGGGAGATGAGGACCAGCAAGAGCTTTCAGGGCTGGCACCTTTAGACTAGGAGCAATCGCTAGACGTTCGAATTTATCGGTTTCGCTCTGACGTGAATTAGTGAGGGGAAGCGATGATACGCCTGGACCTTTGAGTGTCTAAACAAGTTCAGAGCCCAAGTGTTTGACGTTCGTTTGAGAGGTTACCAGTGGGAGCTGAGGACCAGCAAGAGCTTTCAGGGCTGGCACCTTTAGACTAGGAGCAATCGCTGAACGTTCGCAATTTCAGATTTGAGCTCTGACGTGAATTAGCGAGGGGAAGCGATGATACGTCTGGACCTTTGAGTGTCTAAAGAAGTTCAGAGCCCAAGTGGTTGTGGTTCGTTTGAGAGGTTACCAGTGGGAGATGAGGACCATCAAGAGCTTTCAGGGCTGGCGCCTTTAGACTAGGAGCAATCTCTGAACGTTCGCAATTTCAGATTTGAGCTCTGACGTGAATTAGCGAGGGGAAGCGATGATACGTCTGGACCTTTGAGTGTCTAAACAATTTCAGAGCCCAAGTGTTTGTGGTTCGTTTGAGAGGTTACCAGTGGGAGATGAGGACCAGCAAGAGCTTTCAGGGCTGGCAACTTTCGACTAGGAGCAGTTACTGCACGTTCGCCATTTCGATGTGGAGCTCTGGCCAGATTGAGCAGGAGAGTGAGTGTATGTTGCAACCTTTAGTAGTCTAAACAAGTTCAGAGCCCAAGTGTTTGTGGTTCATTTGAGAGGTTACCAGTGGGAGCTGAGGTCCAGCAAGAGCTTTCAGGGCTGGCACCTTTAGACTAGGAGCAATCGCTGGACGTTCGCAATTTCAGATTTGAGCTCTGACGTGAATTAGCGAGGGGAAGCGATGATACGTCTGGACCTTTGAGTGTCTAAAGAAGTTCAGAGCCCAAGTGTTTGTGGTTCGTTTGAGAGGTTACCAGTGGGAGATGAGGACCAGCAAGAGCTTTCAGGGCTGGCAACTTTAGACTAGGAGCAGTTACTGCACGTTCGCCATTTCGGTGTGGAGCTCTGGCCAGATTGAGCAGGAGATTGAGTGTATGTTGCAACCTTTAGTAGTCTAAACAAGTTCAGAGCCCAAGTGTTTGTGGTTCATTTGAGAGGTTACCAGTGGGAGCTGAGGACCAGCAAGAGCTTTCAGGGCTGGCACCTTTAGACTAGGAGCAATCGCTGGACGTTCGCAATTTCAGATTTGAGCTCTGACGTGAATTAGCGAGGGGAAGCGATGATACGTCTGGACCTTTGAGTGTCTAAAGAAGTTCAGAGCCCACGTGTTTGTGGTTCGCTTGAGAGGTTACCAGTGGGAGATGAGGACCAGCAAGAGCTTTCAGGGCTGGCACCTTTAGACTAGGAGCAATCTCTGAACGTTCGCAATTTCAGATTTGAGCTCTGACGTGAATTAGCGAGGCGAAGCGATTATACGTCTGGACCTTTGAGTGTCTAAACAAGTTCAGAGCCCAAGTGTTTGTGGTTCGTTTGAGAGGTTACCAGTGGGAGATGAGGACCAGCAAGAGCTTTCAGGGCTGGCACCTTTAGACTAGGAGCAATCGCTGGACGTTCCAAATTCAGTGTTGAGCTCTGACGTGAATTAGCGAGGAGAAGCGATGATATGTCTGGACCTTTGAGTGTCTAAAGAAGTTCAGAGCCCAAGAGTTTGTGGTTCGTTTGAGAGGTTACCAGTGGGAGATGAGGACCAGCAAGAGCTTTCAGGGCTGGCACCTTCCGTCTAGGAGCAATCGCTGGACGTTCGCTATTTCAGTGTTGAGCTCTGACGTGAATTAGCGAGGGGAAGCGATGATACGTCTAGACCTTTGAGTGTCTAAACAAGTTCAGAGCCCACGTGTTTGTGGTTCGTTTGAGAGGTTACCAGTGGGAGATGAGGACCAGCAAGAGCTTTCAGGGCTGGCACCTTTAGACTAGGAGCAATCGCTGGACGTTCGCAATTTCAGATTTGAGCTCTAACGTGAATTAGCGAGGGGAAGCTATGATAGGTCTGGACCTTTGAGTGTCTAAAGAAGTTCAGAGCCCAAGTGTTTGTGGTTCGTTTGAGAGGTTACCAGTGGGAGATGAGGACCAGCAAGAGCTTTCAGGGCTGGCAACTTTAGACTAGGAGCAGTTACTGCACGTTCGCCATTTCGGTGTGGAGCTCTGGCCAGATTGAGCAGGAGAGTGAGTGTATGTTGCAACCTTTAGTAGTCTAAACAAGTTCAGAGCCCAAGTGTTTGTGGTTCATTTGAGAGGTTACCAGTGGGAGCTGAGGACCAGCAAGAGCTTTCAGGGCTGGCACCTTTAGACTAGGAGCAATCGCTGGACGTTCGCAATTTCAGTATGAGCTCTGACGTGAATTAGCGAGGGGAAGCGATGATACGTCTGGACCTTTGAGTGTCTAAACAAGTTCAGAGCCCAAGTGTTTGTGGTTCGTTTGAGAGGATGCCAGTGGGAGATGAGGACCATCAAGAGCTTTCAGGGCTGGCACATTTAGACTAGGAGCAATCGCTGGACGTTCGCAATTTCAGATTTGAGCTCTGACGTGAATTAGCGAGGGGAAGCGATGATACGTCTGGATCTTTGAGCGTCTAAAGAAGTTCAGAGCCCAAGTGTTTGTGGTTCGTTTGAGAGGTTACCAGCGGGAGATGAGGACCAGCAAGAGCTTTCAGGGCTGGCACCTTTAGACTAGGAGCAATCGCTGGACGTTCACAATATCGGTATGTACCTCTGGCCAGATTGAGCAGGAGAGCGAGTGTGTGATGGAACCTTAAGTAGTCTAATCAAGTTCAGAGCCCAAGTGTTTGACGTTCGTTTTAGAGGTTACCAGTGGGAGATGAGGACCAGCAAGAGCTTTCAGGGCTGGCACCTTTAGACTAGGAGCAATCGCTGGACGTTCGCAATTTCGGTGTGGAGCTCTGGCCAGATTCAGCAGGAGAGCGAGTGTATGTTGGAACCTTTAGTAGTCTAAACAAGTTCAGAGCCCAAGTGTTTGTGGTTCGTTTGAGAGGTTACCAGTGGGAGATGAGGACCAGCAAGAGCTTTCAGGGCTGGCACCTTTAGACTAGGAGCAATCGCTGGACGTTCGCAATTTCGGTGTGGAGCTCTGGCCAGATTGAGCAGGAGAGCGAGTGTATGTTGGAACCTTCAGTAGTCTAAACAAATTCAGAGCCCAAGTGTTTGTGGTTTGTTTGAGAGGTTACCAGTGGGAGATGAGGACCAGCAAGAGCTTTCAGGGCTGGCACCTTTAGACTAGGAGCAATCGCTGAACGTTCTCAATTTCAGATTTGAGCTCTGACGTGAATTAGCGAGGGGAAGCGATGATACGTCTGGATCTTTGAGTGTCTAAACAAGTTCAGAGCCCAAGTGTTTGTGGTTCGTTTGAGAGGTTACCAGTGGGAGATGAGGACCAGCAAGAACTTTCAGGGCTGGCACCTTTAGACTAGGAGCAATCGCTGGATGTTCGCAATTTCGGTGTGGAGCTCTGGCCAGATTGAGAAGGAGAGCTAGTGTATGTTGGAACTTTTAGTAGTGTAAAGAAGTTCAGAGCCCAAGTGTTTGTGGTTCGTTTGAGAGGTTACCAGTGGGAGATGAGGACCAGCAAGAGCTTTCAGGGCTGGCACCTTTAGAGTGGGAGCAATCGCTGGACGTTCGCAATTTCAGGGTTTCGCTCTGACGTGAATTAGCGAGGGGAAGCGATGATACGTCTGGACCTTTGAGTGTCTAAGGAAGTTCAGAGCCCAAGTATTTGTGGTTCGTTTGAGAGGTTACCAGTGGGAGATGAGGAGCAGCAAGAGCTTTCAGGGCTGGCACCTTTAGACTAGGAGCAATCTCTGGACGTTCGCTATTTCAGATTTGAGCTCTGAGGTGAATTAGCGAGGGGAAGCGATTATACGTCTGGACCTTTGAGTGTCTAAAGAAGTTCAGAGCCCAAGTGGTTGTTGCACGTTTGAGAGTTTACCAGTGGGAGATGAGGACCATCAAGAGCTTTCAGGGCTGGCACCTTTAGATTAGGAGCAATCTCTGAACGTTCGCAATTTCAGATTTGAGCTCTGACGTGAATTAGCGAGGCGAAGCGATGATACGTCTGGACCTTTGAGTGTCTAAAGAAGTTCAGAGCCGATGTGTTTGACGTTCGTTTGAGAGGTTACCAGTGGGAGATGAGGAGCAGCAAGAGCTTTCAGGGCTGGCACCTTTAGACTAGGAGCAATCGCTGGACGTTCTCAATTTCAGATTTGAGCTCTGACGTGAATTAGCGAGGGGAAGCGATGATACGTCTGGACCTTTGAGTGTCTAAAGAAGTTCAGAGCCCAAGTGTTTGTGGTTCGTTTGAGAGGTTACCAGTGGGAGATGAGGACCAGCAAGAGCTTTCAGGGCTGGCACCTTTAGACTAGGAGCAATCGCTGGACATTCTCAATTTCGGTGTGGAGCTCTGGCCAGATTGAGCAGGACAGCGAGTGTATGTTGGAACCTTTAGTAGTCTAAAGAAGTTCAGAGCTCAAGTGTTTGTGGCTCGTTTGAGAGGTTACCAGTGGGAGATGAGGACCATCAAGAGCTTTCAGGGCTGGCACCTTTGGACTAGAAGCAATCGCTGGACGTTCGACATTTCAGATTTGAGCTCTGACGTGAATTAGCGAGGGGAAGCGATGATACGTCTGGACCTTTGAGTGTCTAAAGAAGTTCAGAGCCCAAGTGGTTGCGGTTCGTCTGAGAGGTTACCAGTGGGAGATGAGGACCCGCAAGAGCTTTCAGGGCTGGCACCTTTAGACTAGGAGCAATCGCTGGACGTTCGCAATTCCGCTTTTGAGAGCTGGCCAGATTGAGCAGGAGAGAGAATGTATGTTGGAACCTTTAGTAGTCTAAACAAGTTCAGAGCCCAAGTGTTTGTGGTTCGTTTGAGAGGTTACCAGTGGGAGATGAGGACCAGCAAGAGCTTTCAGGGCTGGCACCTTTAGACTAGGAGCAATCGCTGGACGTTCGCAATTTCAGATTTGAGCTCTGATGTGAATGAGCGAGGGGAAGCGATGATACGTCTGGATCTTTGAGTGTCTAAAGAAGTTCAGAGCCCAAGTGTTTGTGGTTCGTTTGAGAGGTTACCAGTGGGAGATGAGGACCAGCAAGAGCTTTCAGGGCTGGCACCTTTAGACTAGGAGCAATCGCTGGACGTTCGCAATTTCAGATTTGAGCTCTGACGTGAATTATCGAGGGGAAGCGATGATACGTCTGGACCTTTGAGTGTCTAAAGAAGTTCAGAGCCCAAGTGTTTGTGGTTCGTTTGAGAGGTTACCAGTGGGAGATGAGGACCAGCAAGAGCTTTCAGGGCTGGCACCTTTAGACTAGGAGCAATCGCTGGACGTTCCACATTTCAGGTTTGAGCTCTGACGTGAATTAGCGAGGCGAAGCGATGATACGTCTGGACTTTTGAGTGTCTAAAGAAGTTCAGAGCCCAAGTGTTTGTGGTTCGTTTGAGAGGTTACCAGTGGGAGATGAGGACCAGCAAGAGCTTTCAGAGCTGGTACCTTTAGACTTGGAGCAATCGCTGGACGTTCCCAATTTCAGTGGTGAGTTCTCACGTGAATTAGCGAGGGGAAGCGATGATACGTCTGGACCTTTGAGTGTCTAAAGAAGTTCAGAGCCCAAGTGTTTATGGTTCGTTTGAGAGGTTACCAGTGGGAGATGAGGAGCAGCAAGAGCTTTCAGGGCTGGCACCTTTAGACTAGGAGCAATCGCTGAACGTTCGCAATTTCAGATTTGAGCTCTGACGTGAATTAGCGAGGGGAAGCGATGATACGTCTGGACCTTTGAGTGTCTAAACAAGTACAGAGCCCAAGTGTTTGTGGTTCCTTTGAGAGGTTACCAGTGGGAGATGAGGACCATCAAGAGCTTTCAGGGCTGGCACCTTTAGACCAAGTGCAATCGCTGGACGTTCTCAATTTCAGATTTGAGCTCTGAGGTGAATTAGCGAGGGGAAGCGATGATACGTCTGGACCTTTGAGTGTCTAAAGAAGTTCAGAGCCCAAGTGTTTGTGGTTCGTTTGAGAGGTTACCAGTGGGATATGAGGAGCAGCAAGAGCTTTCAGGGCTGGCACCTTTAGACTAGGAGCAATCGCTGGACGTTCGCAGTTTCAGTGTTGAGCTCTGACGTGAATTTACGAGGGGAAGCGATGATACCTCTGGATCTTTGATAGTCTAAAGAAGTTCAGAGCCCAAGTGTTTGTGGTTCGTTTGAGAGGTTACCAGTGGGAGATGAGGACCAGCAAGAGCTTTCAGGGCTGGCACCTTTAGACTAGGAGCAATCGCTGGACGTTCGACATTTCAGATTTGAGCTCTGAGGTGAATTAGCGAGGCAAAGCGATGATACGTCTGGACCTTTGAGTGTCTAAAGAAGTTCAGAGCCCAAGTGGCTGTGGTTCGTTTGAGAGGTTACCAGTGGGAGATGAGGACCAGCAAGAGCTTTCAGGGCTGGCACCTTTAGACTAGGAGCAATCGCTGGACGTTCGCAATTTCAGATTTGAGCTCTGACGTGAATTAGTGAGGGAAGCGATGATACGTGTGGACCTTTGAGTGTCTAAAGAAGTTCAGAGCCCAAGTGTTTGTGGCTTGTTTGAGAGGTTACCAGTGGGAGATGAGGACCAGCAAGAGCTTTGAGGGCTGGCACCTTTAGACTAGGAGCAATCACTGGACGTTCGCAATTTCAGATTTGAGCTCTGACGTGAATTAGCGAGGGGAAGCGATGATACATCTGGACTTTTGAGTGTCTAAAGAAGTTCAGAGCCCAAGTGGTTGTGGTTCGTTTGAGAGGTTACCAGTGGGAGATGAGGACCATCAAGAGCTTTCAGAGCTGGTACCTTTAGACTTGGAGCAATCGCTGGACGTTCCCAATTTCAGTGGTGAGTTCTCACGTGAATTAGCGAGGGGAAGCGATGATACGTCTGGACCTTTGAGTGTCTAAAGAAGTTCAGAGCCCAAGTGGTTGTGGTTCGTTTGAGAGGTTACCAGTGGGAGATGAGGACCAGCAAGAGCTTTCAGGGCTGGCACCTTTAGACTAGGAGCAATCGCTGGACGTTCGCAATTTCAGATTTGAGATCTGACGTGAATTAGCGAGGGGAAGCGATGATACGTCTGGACCTTTGAGTGTCTAAAGAAGTTCAGAGCCCAAGTGTTTATGGTTCGTTTGAGAGGTTACCAGTGGGAGATGAGGAGCAGCAAGAGCTTTCAGGGCTGGCACCTTTAGACTAGGAGCAATCGCTGAACGTTCGCAATTTCAGATTTGAGCTCTGACGTGAATTAGCGAGGGGAAGCGATGATACGTCTGGATCTTTGAGTGTCTAAAGAAGTTCAGAGCCCAAGTGTTTGTGGTTCGTTTGAGAGGTTACCAGTGGGAGATGAGGAGCAGCAAGAGCTTTCAGGGCTGGCACCTTTAGACTAGGAGCAATCGCTGGACGTTCACAATTTCGGTGTGGAGCTCTGGCCAGATTGAGCAGGAGAGTGAGTGTATGTTGGAACCTTTCGTAGTCTAAACAAGTACAGAGCCCAAGTGTTTGTGGTTCCTTTGAGAGGTTACCAGTGGTAGATGAGGACCAGCAAGAGCTTTCAGGGCTGGCACCTTTAGACCAAGTGCAATCGCTGGACGTTCTCAATTTCAGATTTGAGCTCTGAGGTGAATTAGCGAGGGGAAGCGATGATACGTCTGGACCTTTGAGTGTCTAAAGAAGTTCAGAGCCCAAGTGTTTGTGGTTCGTTTGAGAGGTTACCAGTGGGATATGAGGAGCAGCAAGAGCTTTCAGGGCTGGCACCTTTAGACTAGGAGCAATCGGTGGACGTTCGCAGTTTCAGATTTGAGCTCTGACGTGAATTTACGAGGGGACGCGATGATACCTCTGGATCTTTGATTGTCTAAAGAAGTTCAGAGCCCAAGTGTTTGTGGTTCGTTTGAGAGGTTACCAGTGGGAGATGAGGACCAGCAAGAGCTTTCAGGGCTGGCACCTTTAGACTACGAGCAATCGCTGGACGTTCGACATTTCAGATTTGAGCTCTGACGTGAATTAGTGAGGCAAAGCGATGATACGTCTGGATCTTTGAGTGTCTAAAGAAGTTCAGAGCCCAAGTGGTTGTGGTTTGTTTGAGAGGTTACCAGTGGGAGATGAGGAGCAGCAAGAGCTTTCAGGGCTGGCACAATTAGACTAGGAGCAATCGCTGGACGTTCGCAATTTCAGATTTGAGCTCTGACGTGAATTAGCGAAATGAAGCGATGATACGTCTGGACCTTTGAGTGTCTAAAGAAGTTCAGAGCCCAAGTGTTTGTGGTTCGTTTGAGAGGTTACCAGTGGGAGATGAGGACCAGCAAGAGCTTTCAGGGCTGGCACCTTTAGACTAGGAGCAATCGCTGGACGTTAGCAATTTCAGATTTTAGCTCTGACGTGAATTAGTGAGGGGAAGTGATGATACGTGTGGACCTTTGAGTGTCTAAAGAAGTTCAGAGCCCAAGTGTTTGTGGCTTGTTTGAGAGGTTACCAGTGGGAGATGAGGAGCAGCAAGAGCTTTCAGGGCTGGCACCTTTAGACTAGGAGCAATCGCTGGACGTTCGCAATTTCAGGTTTGAGCTCTGACGTGAATTAGCGAGGCGAAGCGATGATACGTCTGGACTTTTGAGTGTCTAAAGAAGTTCAGAGCCCAAGTGTTTGTGGTTCGTTTGAGAGGTTACCAGTGGGAGATGAGGACCAGCAAGAGCTTTCAGGGCTGGCACCTTTAGACTAGGAGCAATCGCTGGACGTTCGCAATTTCAGATTTGAGCTCTGACGTGAATTAGCGAGGCGAAGCGATGATACGTCTGGACCTTTGAGTGTCTAAAGAAGTTCAGAGCCCAAGTGTTTCTGGTTCGTTTGAGAGGTTACCAGTGGGAGATGAGGACCAGCAAGGGCTTTCAGGGCTGGCACCTTTAGACTAGGAGCAATCGCTGGACGTTCGCAATTTCAGATTTGAGCTCTGACGTGAATTAGCGAGGCGAAGCGATGATACGTCTGGATCTTTGAGTGTCTAAAGAAGTTCAGAGCCCAAGTGTTTGTGGTTCGTTTGAGAGGTTACCAGTGGGAGATGAGGACCATCAAGAGCTTTCAGGGCTGGCACCTTTAGACTGGGAGCAATCGCTGGACGTTCGCAATTTCAGGGTTGCGCTCTAACGTGAATTAGCGAGGGGAAGCGATGATACGTCTGGACCTTTGAGTGTCTAAACAAGTTCAGAGCCGAAGTGTTTGTTGCTCGTTTGAGAGGTTATCAGTGGGAGATGAGGACCAGCAACAGCTCTGAGGGCTGGCACCTTTAGACTAGGAGCAATCGCTGGACGTTCGACATTTCAGATTTGAGCTCTGACGTGAATTAGCGAGGGGAAGCGATGATACGTCTGGACCTTTGAGTGTCTAAAGAAGTTCAGAGCCCAAGTGGTTGTGGTTCGTTTGAGAGGTTACCAGTGGGAGATGAGGACCAGCAAGGGCTTTCAGGGCTGGCACGTTTAGACTAGGAGCAATCGCTGGACGTTCGCAATTTCAGATTTGAGCTCTGACGTGAATTAGCGAGGTGAAGCGATGATACGTCTGGACCTTTGAATGTCTAAAGAAGTTCAGAGGCCAAGTGTTTGTGGTTCGTTTGAGAGGTTACCAGTGGGAGATGAGGAGCAGCAACATCTTTCAGGGCTGGCACCTTTAGAGTAGGAGCAATCGCTGGACGTTCGCAATTTCAGGGTTGCGCTCTAACGTGAATTATGAGGGGAAGCGATGATACGTGTGGACCTTTGAGTGTCTAAAGAAGTTCAGAGCCCAAGTGTTTGTGGCTTGTTTGAGAGGTTACCAGTGGGAGATGAGGACCAGCAAGAGCTTTGAGGGCTGGCACGTTTAGACTAGGAGCAATCGCTGAACGTTCGCAATTTCAGATTTGAGCTCTGACGTGAATTAGCGAGGGGAAGCGATGATACGTCTGGACCTTTGAGTGTCTAAAGAAGTTCAGAGCCCAAGTGTTTGTGGCTCGTTTGAGAGGTTACCAGTGGGAGATGAGGACCAGCAAGAGCTTTCAGGGCTGGCACCTTTAGACTAGGAGCAATTGCTGAACGTTCGCAATTTCAGATTTGAGCTCTGACGTGAATTAGCGAGGCAAAGCGATGATACGTCTGGAGCTTAGAGTGTCTAAAGAAGTTCAGAGCCCAAGTGTTTGTGGTTCGTTTGAGAGGTTACCAGTGGGAGATGAGGAGCAGCAAGAGCTTTCAGGGCTGGCACCTTTAGACTAGGAGCAATCGCTGGACGTTCGCAATTTCAGATTTGAGCTCTGACGTGAATTAGCGAGGGGAAGCGATGATACGTCTGGACCTTTGAGTGTCTAAACAAGTTCAGAGCCCAAGTGGTTGTGGTTCGTTTGAGAGGTTACCAGTGGGAGATGAGGACAATCAAGAGCTTTCAGAGCTGGTACCTTTAGACTTGGAGCAATCGCTGGACGTTCCCAATTTCAGTGGTGAGTTCTCACGTGAATTAGCGAGGGGTTATGATACGTCTGGACCTTTGAGTGTCTAAAGAAGTTCAGAGCCCAAGTGTTTATGGTTCGTTTGAGAGGTTACCAGTGGGAGATGAGGAGCAGCAAGAGCTTTCAGGGCTGGCACCTTTAGACTAGGAGAAATCGCTGAACGTTCGCAATTTCAGATTTGAGCTCTGACGTGAATTAGCGAGGGGAAGCGATGATACGTCTGGATCTTTGAGTGTCTAAAGAAGTTCAGAGCCCAAGTGTTTGTGGTTCGTTTGAGAGGTTACCAGTGGGAGATGAGGACCAGCAAGAGCTTTCAGGGCTGGCACCTTTAGACTAGGAGCAATCGCTGGACGTTCACAATTTCAGTGTGGAGGTTTGGCCAGATTGAGCAGGAGAGTGAGTGTATGTTGGAACCTTTCGTAGTCTAAACAAGTACAGAGCCCAAGTGTTTGTGGTTCCTTTGAGAGGTTACCAGTGGGAGATGAGGACCATCAAGAGCTTTCAGGGCTGGCACCTTTAGACCAAGTGCAATCGCTGGACGTTCTCAATTTCAGATTTGAGCTCTGAGGTGAATTAGCGAGGGGAAGCGATGATACGTCTGGACCTTTGAGTGTCTAAAGAAGTTCAGAGCCCAAGTGTTTATGGTTCGTTTGAGAGGTTACCAGTGGGAGATGAGGAGCAGCAAGAGCTTTCAGGGCTGGCACCTTTAGGCTAGGAGCAATCGCTGAACGTTCGCAATTTCAGATTTGAGCTCTGACGTGAATTAGCGAGGGGAAGCGATGATACGTCTGGACCTTTGAGTGTCTAAACAAGTACAGAGCCCAAGTGTTTGTGGTTCGTTTGAGAGGTTACCAGTGGGAGATGAGGACCAGCAAGAGCTTTCAGGGCTGGCACCTTTAGACTAGGAGCAATCGGTGGACGTTCGACATTTCAGATTTGAGCTCTGACGTGAATTAGCGAGGCAAAGCGATGATACGTCTGGATCTTTGAGTGTCTAAAGAAGTTCAGAGCCCAAGTGGTTGTGGTTCGTTTGAGAGGTTACCAGTGGGAGATGAGGAGCAGCAAGAGCTTTCAGGGCTGGCACCTTTAGAGTAGGAGCAATCGCTGGACGTTCGCAATTTCAGATTTGAGCTCTGACGTGAATTAGCGAGGAGAAGCGATTATACGTCTGGACCTTTGAGTGTCTAAACAAGTTCAGAGCCCAAGTGTTTGTGGTTCGTTTGAGAGGTTACCAGTGGGAGATGAGGACCAGCAAGAGCTTTCAGGGCTGGCACCTTTAGACTAGGAGCAATCGCTGGACGTTCGCAATTTCAGATTTGAGCTCTGACGTGAATTAATGAGGGGAAGCGATGATAAGTGTGGACCTTTGAGTGTCTAAAGAAGTTCAGAGCCTAAGTGTTTGTGGCTTGTTTGAGAGGTTACCAGTGGGAGATGAGGACCAGCAAGAGCTTTCAGGGCTGGCACCTTTAGACTAGGAGCAATCGCTGGACGTTCGCAATTTCAGGTTTGAGCTCTGACGTGAATTAGCGAGGCGAAGCGATGATACGTCTGGATCTTTGAGTGTCTAAAGAAGTTCAGAGCCCAAGTGTTTGTGGTTCGTTTGAGAGGTTACCAGTGGGAGATGAGGACCAGCAAGAGCTTTCAGGGCTGGCACCTTTAGACTAGGAGCAATCGCTGGACGTTCGACATTTCAGATTTGAGCTCTGACGTGAATTAGCGAGGCGAAGCGATGATACGTCTGGACCTTTGAGTGTCTAAAGAAGTTCAGAGCCCAAGTGGTTGTGGTTCGTTTGAGAGGTTACCAGTGGGAGATGAGGACCAGCAAGGGCTTTGAGGGCTGGCACCTTTAGACTAGGAGCAATCGCTGGACGTTCGCAATTTCAGATTTGAGCTCTGACGTGAATTAGCGAGGGGTAGTGATGATACGTCTGGACGTTTGAATGTCTAAAGAAGTTCAGAGGCCAAGTGTTTGTGGTTCGTTTGAGAGGTTACCAGTGGGAGATGAGGACCATCAAGAGCTTTCAGGGCTGGCACCTTTAGACTGGGAGCAATCGCTGGACGTTCGCAATTTCAGATTTGAGCTCTGACGTGAATTAGCGAGGGGAAGCGATGATACGTCTGGACCTTTGAGTGTCTAAACAAGTACAGAGCCCAAGTGTTTGTGGTTCCTTTGAGAGGTTACCAGTGGGAGATGAGGACCATCAAGAGCTTTCAGGGCTGGCACCTTTAGACCAAGTGCAATCGCTGGACGTTCTCAATTTCAGATTTGAGCTCTGAGGTGAATTAGCGAGGGGAAGCGATGATACGTCTGGACCTTTGAGTGTCTAAAGAAGTTCAGAGCCCAAGTGTTTGTGGTTCGTTTGAGAGGTTACCAGTGGGAGATGAGGACCAGCAAGAGCTTTCAGGGCTGGCACCTTTAGACTAGGAGCAATCGCTGGACGTTCGCAATTTCAGATTTGAGATCTGACGTGAATTAGCGAGGGGAAGCGATGATACGTCTGGACCTTTGAGTGTCTAAAGAAGTTCAGAGCCCAAGTGTTTATGGTTCGTTTGAGAGGTTACCAGTGGGAGATGAGGAGCAGCAAGAGCTTTCAGGGCTGGCACCTTTAGACTAGGAGCAATCGCTGAACGTTCGCAATTTCAGATTTGAGCTCTGACGTGAATTAGCGAGGGGAAGCGATGATACGTCTGGATCTTTGAGTGTCTAAAGAAGTTCAGAGCCCAAGTGTTTGTGGTTCGTTTGAGAGGTTACCAGTGGGAGATGAGGACCAGCAAGAGCTTTCAGGGCTGGCACCTTTAGACTAGGAGCAATCGCTGGACGTTCACAATTTCGTTGTGGAGGTTTGGCCAGATTGAGCAGGAGAGTGAGTGTATGTTGGAACCTTTCGTAGTCTAAACAAGTACAGAGCCCAAGTGTTTGTGGTTCCTTTGAGAGGTTACCAGTGGTAGATGAGGACCAGCAAGAGCTTTCAGGGCTGGCACCTTTAGACCAAGTGCAATCGCTGGACGTTCTCAATTTCAGATTTGAGCTCTGAGGTGAATTAGCGAGGGGAAGCGATGATACGTCTGGACCTTTGAGTGTCTAAAGAAGTTCAGAGCCCAAGTGTTTGTGGTTCGTTTGAGAGGTTACCAGTGGGATATGAGGAGCAGCAAGAGCTTTCAGGGCTGGCACCTTTAGACTAGGAGCAATCGGTGGACGTTCGCAGTTTCAGATTTGAGCTCTGACGTGAATTTACGAGGGGACGCGATGATACCTCTGGATCTTTGATTGTCTAAAGAAGTTCAGAGCCCAAGTGTTTGTGGTTCGTTTGAGAGGTTACCAGTGGGAGATGAGGACCAGCAAGAGCTTTCAGGGCTGGCACCTTTAGACTACGAGCAATCGCTGGACGTTCGACATTTCAGATTTGAGCTCTGACGTGAATTAGTGAGGCAAAGCGATGATACGTCTGGATCTTTGAGTGTCTAAAGAAGTTCAGAGCCCAAGTGGTTGTGGTTTGTTTGAGAGGTTACCAGTGGGAGATGAGGAGCAGCAAGAGCTTTCAGGGCTGGCACAATTAGACTAGGAGCAATCGCTGGACGTTCGCAATTTCAGATTTGAGCTCTGACGTGAATTAGCGAAATGAAGCGATGATACGTCTGGACCTTTGAGTGTCTAAAGAAGTTCAGAGCCCAAGTGTTTGTGGTTCGTTTGAGAGGTTACCAGTGGGAGATGAGGACCAGCAAGAGCTTTCAGGGCTGGCACCTTTAGACTAGGAGCAATCGCTGGACGTTAGCAATTTCAGATTTTAGCTCTGACGTGAATTAGTGAGGGGAAGTGATGATACGTGTGGACCTTTGAGTGTCTAAAGAAGTTCAGAGCCCAAGTGTTTGTGGCTTGTTTGAGAGGTTACCAGTGGGAGATGAGGAGCAGCAAGAGCTTTCAGGGCTGGCACCTTTAGACTAGGAGCAATCGCTGGACGTTCGCAATTTCAGGTTTGAGCTCTGACGTGAATTAGCGAGGCGAAGCGATGATACGTCTGGACTTTTGAGTGTCTAAAGAAGTTCAGAGCCCAAGTGTTTGTGGTTCGTTTGAGAGGTTACCAGTGGGAGATGAGGACCAGCAAGAGCTTTCAGGGCTGGCACCTTTAGACTAGGAGCAATCGCTGGACGTTCGCAATTTCAGATTTGAGCTCTGACGTGAATTAGCGAGGCGAAGCGATGATACGTCTGGACCTTTGAGTGTCTAAAGAAGTTCAGAGCCCAAGTGTTTCTGGTTCGTTTGAGAGGTTACCAGTGGGAGATGAGGACCAGCAAGGGCTTTCAGGGCTGGCACCTTTAGACTAGGAGCAATCGCTGGACGTTCGCAATTTCAGATTTGAGCTCTGACGTGAATTAGCGAGGCGAAGCGATGATACGTCTGGATCTTTGAGTGTCTAAAGAAGTTCAGAGCCCAAGTGTTTGTGGTTCGTTTGAGAGGTTACCAGTGGGAGATGAGGACCATCAAGAGCTTTCAGGGCTGGCACCTTTAGACTGGGAGCAATCGCTGGACGTTCGCAATTTCAGGGTTGCGCTCTAACGTGAATTAGCGAGGGGAAGCGATGATACGTCTGGACCTTTGAGTGTCTAAACAAGTTCAGAGCCGAAGTGTTTGTTGCTCGTTTGAGAGGTTATCAGTGGGAGATGAGGACCAGCAACAGCTCTGAGGGCTGGCACCTTTAGACTAGGAGCAATCGCTGGACGTTCGACATTTCAGATTTGAGCTCTGACGTGAATTAGCGAGGGGAAGCGATGATACGTCTGGACCTTTGAGTGTCTAAAGAAGTTCAGAGCCCAAGTGGTTGTGGTTCGTTTGAGAGGTTACCAGTGGGAGATGAGGACCAGCAAGGGCTTTCAGGGCTGGCACGTTTAGACTAGGAGCAATCGCTGGACGTTCGCAATTTCAGATTTGAGCTCTGACGTGAATTAGCGAGGCGAAGCGATGATACGTCTGGACCTTTGAATGTCTAAAGAAGTTCAGAGGCCAAGTGTTTGTGGTTCGTTTGAGAGGTTACCAGTGGGAGATGAGGAGCAGCAACATCTTTCAGGGCTGGCACCTTTAGAGTAGGAGCAATCGCTGGACGTTCGCAATTTCAGGGTTGCGCTCTAACGTGAATTATGAGGGGAAGCGATGATACGTGTGGACCTTTGAGTGTCTAAAGAAGTTCAGAGCCCAAGTGTTTGTGGCTTGTTTGAGAGGTTACCAGTGGGAGATGAGGACCAGCAAGAGCTTTGAGGGCTGGCACGTTTAGACTAGGAGCAATCGCTGAACGTTCGCAATTTCAGATTTGAGCTCTGACGTGAATTAGCGAGGGGAAGCGATGATACGTCTGGACCTTTGAGTGTCTAAAGAAGTTCAGAGCCCAAGTGTTTGTGGCTCGTTTGAGAGGTTACCAGTGGGAGATGAGGACCAGCAAGAGCTTTCAGGGCTGGCACCTTTAGACTAGGAGCAATTGCTGAACGTTCGCAATTTCAGATTTGAGCTCTGACGTGAATTAGCGAGGCAAAGCGATGATACGTCTGGAGCTTAGAGTGTCTAAAGAAGTTCAGAGCCCAAGTGTTTGTGGTTCGTTTGAGAGGTTACCAGTGGGAGATGAGGAGCAGCAAGAGCTTTCAGGGCTGGCACCTTTAGACTAGGAGCAATCGCTGGACGTTCGCAATTTCAGATTTGAGCTCTGACGTGAATTAGCGAGGGGAAGCGATGATACGTCTGGACCTTTGAGTGTCTAAACAAGTTCAGAGCCCAAGTGGTTGTGGTTCGTTTGAGAGGTTACCAGTGGGAGATGAGGACAATCAAGAGCTTTCAGAGCTGGTACCTTTAGACTAGGAGCAATCGCTGGACGTTCCCAATTTCAGTGGTGAGTTCTCACGTGAATTAGCGAGGGGTTATGATACGTCTGGACCTTTGAGTGTCTAAAGAAGTTCAGAGCCCAAGTGTTTATGGTTCGTTTGAGAGGTTACCAGTGGGAGATGAGGAGCAGCAAGAGCTTTCAGGGCTGGCACCTTTAGACTAGGAGAAATCGCTGAACGTTCGCAATTTCAGATTTGAGCTCTGACGTGAATTAGCGAGGGGAAGCGATGATACGTCTGGATCTTTGAGTGTCTAAAGAAGTTCAGAGCCCAAGTGTTTGGGGTTCGTTTGAGAGGTTACCAGTGGGAGATGAGGACCAGCAAGAGCTTTCAGGGCTGGCACCTTTAGACTAGGAGCAATCGCTGGACGTTCACAATTTCGTTGTGGAGGTTTGGCCAGATTGAGCAGGAGAGTGAGTGTATGTTGGAACCTTTCGTAGTCTAAACAAGTACAGAGCCCAAGTGTTTGTGGTTCCTTTGAGAGGTTACCAGTGGGAGATGAGGACCATCAAGAGCTTTCAGGGCTGGCACCTTTAGACCAAGTGCAATCGCTGGACGTTCTCAATTTCAGATTTGAGCTCTGAGGTGAATTAGCGAGGGGAAGCGATGATACGTCTGGACCTTTGAGTGTCTAAAGAAGTTCAGAGCCCAAGTGTTTATGGTTCGTTTGAGAGGTTACCAGTGGGAGATGAGGAGCAGCAAGAGCTTTCAGGGCTGGCACCTTTAGACTAGGAGCAATCGCTGAACGTTCGCAATTTCAGATTTGAGCTCTGACGTGAATTAGCGAGGGGAAGCGATGATACGTCTGGACCTTTGAGTGTCTAAACAAGTACAGAGCCCAAGTGTTTGTGGTTCGTTTGAGAGGTTACCAGTGGGAGATGAGGACCAGCAAGAGCTTTCAGGGCTGGCACCTTTAGACTAGGAGCAATCGGTGGACGTTCGACATTTCAGATTTGAGCTCTGACGTGAATTAGCGAGGCAAAGCGATGATACGTCTGGATCTTTGAGTGTCTAAAGAAGTTCAGAGCCCAAGTGGTTGTGGTTCGTTTGAGAGGTTACCAGTGGGAGATGAGGAGCAGCAAGAGCTTTCAGGGCTGGCACCTTTAGAGTAGGAGCAATCGCTGGACGTTCGCAATTTCAGATTTGAGCTCTGACGTGAATTAGCGAGGAGAAGCGATTATACGTCTGGACCTTTGAGTGTCTAAACAAGTTCAGAGCCCAAGTGTTTGTGGTTCGTTTGAGAGGTTACCAGTGGGAGATGAGGACCAGCAAGAGCTTTCAGGGCTGGCACCTTTAGACTAGGAGCAATCGCTGGACGTTCGCAATTTCAGATTTGAGCTCTGACGTGA